>NC_040030.1:14911100-14926775 GCF_000972845.2 Larimichthys crocea
AACACATTAAATATGTTGGAAACTTGGGTTTAAACAGTCTCAGGATTTTGTGGGCGGTCCTTAAAGGGTGGCTCGATGCACCGCTGAGGCCACCCTGAGCTAGAGAGACAGAGAGTGTTTCAGAGTTAGTCTGTTCATTTTCTGAACTCATCTGACATGTTTCACGCCCCCCACAGTCCTGGAGCTGAGAATTCATTTTTACACCTGATTTCATAAACTTGTCGTATTTTCATCATTATCATTTAAATGTGCTGGGTGGTAGTGGTGTGCGTACTGCATATTTTGGTATTGATCCAATACCAAGTAAATACGGACCAGTATCGCCGATACCGATACCGATACTTTTCAATAAATAAGGTGGACGCGTCATTGAATTGCTAAATCTCAAATATTTTCATGACCTTAAGCGTTTTTTGGGATGTTTCCTTTTTTATTATTAAATAGTTAAAACCCAGGACAGAAAAATCTTAAATAAAAAGTACTCGCAAACCAGTAAACAAATTAAAACAAACAAGTACTGTTGAGAAACCTGCCTGTTTCCTCTTTGCCAAAACTGCAACCCTGCAAACAAGAGCTGAACTTAAAGTAAAGAATCGATCTCACCAGGCTAGTATCGATCCGATACCGATCTGGTATCGATACTATCGATATTGGATCGATACCACCACTACTTGGTGGTTAATAACACTTTCTTTTTTTGGTCTGACAAACTCAGAACACATATTTATTCTTACTCTACTCGTACATTAAAGGAAGTTTTTTCTCGCTTGTCGGCAAGTGCTTGCTCATGGTGGGAATTGTTGGCTATTATATATAGCGCTACATTAATAAAACTTAATTGAAAAAAATATATATATTATTTCTGGTGAAACTAGATACTGTAAATTATCTTTGCTGGTAACGACTTACTAAAGTAGCTAACCACAAATTAACTGCTTTCCAGATCAGGTTTGAGCAACAAAGAATAACACTACAGAGATGATCTAGAGTATTGCTCATAGAAAGATTGCTAAGTTGCAAAACTGTGGAGCCCGGAGCCAGGCAGACTGGCTGCTCAAAGGTTGTGTTGGTTCCACTGGAAGTCACTGTTATGATTTGGCACTATGTAAACAAAAGTCAATCGGAAACAAAAAATAATAAGTACGCTGCGTGCAATGAAGCACGTCAGGTGTTTGATTCATGTTTTATGTTCCCAACAGGAGCTGTACTATACTTGACCTCGTTACCCACTGTGTCACATGCTTTCCCCTGGTGGTTATTTTCCAATCAATTAAGAATTGTGGCTCTTTGTATGGCTACACATTTCAATCATCAGCGAAGTGAAATGGGCTGAGGTCAGGCCTGCGGGAACAGCGGGATGGAACAACAACTCCACGAGTGCGTTGGCTTCTCAACTGGACTGGATAAACTGTCAAATTATTATCATCAGCCCGACAAGAGCCTGCAGCTAATTGCCCTCAACATTTCACAGCTGTATGAGAGCTCAGAGGTCTGTCTGGACATGTGTGTGTTTGTGTGCTGCCATAAACCACCTGCAAACACAATGGATTAATGGTGTGTGTGTGGGCGTACATGCTGCTGGCTGTATGTTCTGGTTGTGCGTGCTCAATCAACCTCATGTCCGGTTGTCTTTTGTTGGTAAAGGTGGCAACCACACACCACCAAAAACTCCAAAACCTTCCATCCTACACCAAGGATCACCAAGGTTTATGACAATTCATTTAATGTTTGTGACAGATTTCATGACAAAACATCCAAAAAGTCACATCTTGGTTGCACTAGAGAAAAAGTCAGTGGATCACCAAAGTCCTTAGAATATATGCTTGGGTCCATGAAGTTCTGTATAAGATTCGGTGCCAATCCATGTTTTAAAGGTATTTTCAGGTATTCTTCATGGTATTTTAGATTTCCTCATAAACCATAAAAGGTTGTTGACGACGTCATCTTGCATTCGGGGGCATTTAATAATTTTATATCCAAAATGAAACGCTTTCTCTCTTCTGACGGAGTGGAGAGTTTACTCTCAAGCAACAGTGGAGAATGTTACACTACCGAGGTGTTTACAGAGTTTCTTGATGGAAAGATTGCTAAGTAACAAACTCATAACTGCTGTTAGTTAGTCCCGGAATGCCAGGAGCCAAACTGGGCAAGAAAACCACCTCGGTAGGCGGCTGTATCCACCGCCAGACTGGCCACTGCACCGAAGCCAACACCAGTAGCTGCAATGCATCTCTACGCACAGTTAATTCAAAGTCTCCCAAACATCAAACAAACAAAACAAACATATGTGCTGTATATTAATATTTGACTGGTTGTATATTTGTACCAGCGACTTTTGGTCTTTTAAACCGTCGGCTGTGTGCAAGGACGATACAAGTAACTCCATTGGATACCAAGACCAGATCCCACCTGCTGCTGCTGCTGCATTAATAAAATCTTTTTCTGGTTTTCACTGTGCAGCGTCGGACTGCACATTGCATCTATGGTCAAATTATTCCATTTGCGCCCATTTTAAGGAACGAGAGGTCTGAATGGCAAAGATTTAATATTCACACTCTCCATCTGCGTTATAATCAAATAAATTCACAGGATCTGCTGCTGCACTTTGAATGAATACATCTGTGAGTATCTTAAGCTATCAAGACATCACACCCTCCCCCCCCGCCGCCGCCGCTGCTGTCTCCGTCGCTCTGTCTGCTTCGTCAGTGTAATTGTGGTTGTATAACACGGTTAGTGGAAGCATATAAACCATCACTATGAGACACAATGTAATCAGCCGCCGTAATTCGATCAGGACCTGCTGCCACCTGCTCATGAGCAAAATTGCTGCTCTCATGACAACAATGAACTGGACAAGGCTGAGTCACAGCGGGGCAGGTAGATTACAGCTGACAATGAAATAAATACAAACGTGCACGTTTGTTTTAAAGTTATGCCGTTGGCGTCTTGTACTTTTTTCTCGTCATATCAGAGCGTTTCCAGTGCAACAACAAAAAAAAAGCTCTTCTGACAATAGACTCTTTCAATGAACATGAATCAAAGACAAACTGAACTATGGTTTTGGAAAAGTCTGCGGTAACTTATATATATATATTTGGACTAAACGGGTAGAACGTCGCCACGACCGCCCTTTAACTGGCGACATTACAGCTTTGATTCTAACCCGCGACCTTTTGTTTCATGTCGTCGTTCCCCTTCATGTCTCAGTCTGTCTCTCTCCGTCTCTCTCCCCCACATTTAACCGTCTGTCTTTCCTGTACATGATTTAATAAATCGCTCTGCAGAGCAGCGCAGTTCACCTCTGGACTTTTTACATAACACGAGGCTGCAATTAGAGCCCTTTTTTCTACCATTAACCTGCTTTTGTGTCATTAGCCGCCGCTTGATGCTGCCACGACACGTCAGTACAACAGACTGTGATGTTTCTATGCAGCCCGGTGTCCAAAGGACGAATCGTTTCATGTTTCATGTCCAACGCCACGTTGTCACGAGTCGGAGTCAGGTTGTTTGTGCGTTTCATGTGAGACAACAGAGCTGCTGTTAGGAACCAAGCGGAAAACCTCCACGGCTGATAAATGAAGCCAATGTGGAAGTGTCAAAAACTGCAGTTCCTCAAACGTCCAGTTGAGGCTGGCTCCAGAAGTGAGTCAGTCTCCATAAGTCCCCATGTCCAATGTCCAACTTCACAGCAGAAATAAACATGTTTACAGCCTGGTACAAAAAAACAGTTTTGGTCTCTGTAGCTAATTTCCCCGTTCATGACAACTGTACTGAGGGTGAATTTATATCAACTCACCTGTTCACCTTAATTAAGGCTTAAAGTTTGCAGGATTAAGAGCGTGGACGCTTTGACTGACAGGTGGTGTTTTTGTTTGAGCAACCAGATCCTCTATGATCACGTCTTTGCATGTTTTTGATTAGCCAGGAGGCGAAGAGAGGCAACTGAGGTCTGCTGAGGATAGGATAAAAAAAATATAAACCCACACTCAACAACGATCGCCTTCTTCATGTGTCGTCCCCTCTGTCCTCTGCTCAACGCTAATTGGTGTCACCAATCGACAGGAGGCGGTTTGAAAAATCCTCTTCAAAGTACAGTAAAGCACGCAGGAAGACTCAATCACACTAACAAGAGCTGCTAATATCTTCCCTCCGTGCTTTCAAGAAATCGTTATTCTCTTCCCCGCCGCTGCATGACAGACATTTGAAGACAGTCCATACATTCAGACCTGCCCACACTGACTCACAGCAGTCATACATGCGGGCTCTGAGTGCGCATGCCCTCTGCCTTTGTGTACATTTGCATGAATGTGTGAATGTGTGCAGAGCTGCTGCGTGTTTTGCTCTGTGTAATCCGGAGCAGCCAGTTTATAGTGAATCAATACCTCCGAATGAATCGGCTCAGTATTACATGACCGCACACGGCTTGCTGTCTGATACACGGATACAGGGAGAGTTTGTTCACTTGTAGTCACATGCTAAGCTGATCTCATGTTTGTTGTTGTACTGTTCCTTTAAGTTGCAGAAGTGCATGACTTCCATGTGTTAATTGGATTCATGTTGCTCGCCGACACGACAGCCAGAGAGGTTTTCTGTCTTTTGGTTTGCTTTCAGCTCATGCACTAAAATATGACATAAAACTGACGGAGCCAGCTTCAAGTGGACGTTTGAGGAACTGCAGTCCAAAATCTCAATCAGAGCCAGGACGCTAACGTTCACGTGAACATGGACTGTCGAGCAAACTTTGGATTTGCGTGTGTGATAGGCTGCCAATCAAACTAATTGTTCTCAAACATCGTTAAGCTGTATTATCTTTTTAATAAAACATAGCTGTTCAAACCAAATCCATCGTCTGAAAGTATTAGTATGTCACCTCCATACAGTCACATCGACATCTTGTGACAGTCACAACAATGCACACACACACACACACACAATGCTCCGCTGTTCAACCGCAACTTGCACAACAACTATACGAGCGTCAGAGTTTAACTTAAGCGCACATTTGTCAAAGCGACCCGGTCACGTTGGATTTTCTTTGCTACTATTCGCCGATATTTGAGATCCCCTCTCAGAGATTTCTATTACAACTGCCAAATCGTCTAGATTTTAACCACGACGTAAAAGACCGTAAAATATATACCATATAATATGATATATATATAAAAGATGTTTTACCATATACTCTAAAACAATCTTATTTCATTTATGCAGCATTTTAAGAGAATTTATACAGAATAAAGTCACATTTACTATAGAGACGGTTTAATTATACAGTGAAACACTGTAATATTTAATGTCTTAATTTACGTTTTTTTACTTCGTGGCTTAGCAGCTTTTAAAATCTACAGACATTTTAAAATATGGAATAAAACACCAAACTTAAACATGAAATCAACAGTACTAATATCCTTTTACTGTAATATATATGGTACAACCTGAAAAAAAGAGTTTTTTACTGTTAAAACCTGGCACAATCATTTTTGTTTTTTTTTTTTACAGTACTAGCCGTATGCAGAGAAGATGATGTAGTCAGCACATAGCCACAAACATGCGTCTCTAACACATTACACCACTCATATTACATATTACATCTATACTTATTTATTATACACGAGATGTTTCCTCTTACCCGTCTCTCTCTTCATTCTTTCTGTCTTCCCTTTTTTCTCCTTCCGCTTTGAATTTCATGCTTCCCTGTCCCACTGACCTCTGACCTCTGTCCCCTCCCCCCCTATCAAGCTAACAGCCTTCATACACCACACACACACACACACCGTATACAAACAATAACAGGCGGCATGAAGGCAGACAGACATGAGTTTTCACTCGGTACATTAAGTCATCAATACTGGACCGAGGCATTAAGATACAAATTACACACACACACACACACACACACACACACACACACACACACACACACACACACACACACACAGTGCTGATCTCTGGCCCGGCTGCAGAATAGATTGTTCAGCATTGATTTGCTCTACATTTGTTACACGCTGTCTGCAGTCAAAACACAATCACACTCCCAGTCAGAGCCGCTTTATATCCACTTGTCACTCTGCTGCACTCTAATAATCACACACATACATTTATATTTATATTATAATTAGTTATATATATAAATAATCTATTTTACCAACACGCCTGATGTTTCTGATCTGAACGAGGACTTCAATTAAACAGCCCCCAAACAGACAAACCTACAATCATGTGGCCTAAATCAGAAAACATGTCGCCTGTGGTCAACACGCTTCCAGTAGCAGGGTCGTATTTCAGGTCAGATGAAAACTCTGTACATCGACGTATAGTGTGGGAGATTCACACTGACAGCCAGGTGTGTGTTTCTTTTTAAACTTCAGGCTGAACTTTGATTCTGGAAGCTAAAAAACAATGAATTCCCACGTGGAATCAAACCAAAGCAGTCGAAAAAAAAAAAATTCCATCTTTGAACTGAAATTAGAAAGGCTGACAAAGCAGAGCTACAAACAGATGTAGTGACGTTAAATGGAAAAGATCTTGACCGTCCCACGTCGGTTTTAGAAAGCAGTTTGTGACCAGTCCATGTGTTTTACATTTTACTTCTATTCTTATCAACGTGGCTGCAGCGCCTCATACAAACTTTAATTTTATATCTAAATCATTTGAAATGCTTTGAACTGAGCCAAAAATATAAAATGTAGCCATACTGGATACTCTCTTCTTAGCTTCCCCCGTCTACGTCCTCTTCGCTCTCGTCTCCTCTGCCATTATGTCCATAGAGGCTGCTGAGTTTATATTGCCCGCTCGCCCAGCTCTGGTTCTGGCTCGACACCAGCTCCACTACCTGTTGGCATTCCTTGAAAAACACTAACACTCCCCCCCCCGATGCTCTGAGCTCACAGTCAGTTAACAAAGTGAGCTAACAGCAGCTACAGCTGTCAACAGTTTACTTCACTGTCCATCATAAACTCTGTAAATCACAGAGTTGAGGCGGAGCAGCCGGAGGACATCAGAGGGAAAACCAGAAAACATTTCCTCCATAAAATATGATCCAGTTTCACCAGAATCAGTGAAAGATTCCATCAAATCAAATCATGAAAATGATTTAAAACCAGTTATTTTATGTTGCTTTAACTCAGTTTGATCTTCTCCTTTAAACGGTCTGCAATGACTCAACACTCGCTTTAGCTAATATTCTTAAAGTCGAGGGTCCCTCTGACATTAGAGCAGTAAAACAGACCTGCTGACTTTCCCCTCACATAGAAGTGACGATGTGGAGCAAAGGTGCAATATTTCCAAAAGCGTCTTACAGTACACGGGTCGTTGAGTGGGAGTGTTCCTACACGGATACTGTATGTATGTACACGTGAGCAAATCTATTTAAAAAAAAAAGCAGAACCAAAACAAAGGTTCAGCTTCTCTTCTTTACGCTCTGAGGAAGGAAACTGTAAAACTCACAGCGTCATCTCCAGAGGATAACCGCTAATGTGTGTAGGCATGAAACATCAACCTACTTTGGAAATACAGAGTATCCTCTAACTGGTCCAGTTTCAGTCCATGACTCAGCAAACTTGACTTATTTTAAAGCTGCACTTCACTTTGGAGTTCACCTTTTAGCTTCTTTCAGCTCATTTGTTTTGGGTTGTTGATTCAGCCTTTCCGCTGTCTTCCTGCTCTCGCCTGCAGCAGCAGCTGTTTTCAGTAAAAGCTCCTACCTGTCTAACAGCACACGGCCAATTAGCGACGAGCTGGTGAACATAATGGGGCATTTAGCGACTGAAGGGTTGGATACATCCCTCAGGAGCTGAAGTGAAGAGTTCACATTCACTCTCTCAGGTGAATGCTAACGTTGCTCCACGCGCAAACAGGCAATCATTTAATATGTCTGAACTTTGTGGTGATGTGTGTTTGCATTGTTTTCAAGTTACTATTAAGAAGTATTATTATTGCTGCTGTGTCTCTAAACCAGGGGTCTCCAAACTACGGCCCACGGGCCACATCCGGCCCGCCTAAACAATTGGAGTGGCCTCCAAACAATCCCTCTAAACATGGCCTATTTTTCAAAATTGCATTTTCCTATTATAAAATATCCACACTTAATGATTAAGCTTGGCATTCTAATTAAAATCTACCTTATTTACGAACTATTTACAGTACTAGCTAATTTTCATCCCCTCACACAATGGTATATTCCGACGTGACTTTGCCCGTGATCAACTTCTGCGCAGTCTGCCCGGGGGATTCAACTCGGCGGGTCAGGGACGGCCGCACGGTGCAGGAGGATCCCCACGTGGGACCTCTCCTCGGCGCTGGCTGGCCTCTGCGGGCGAATTTCTTCCGCGGCGGTGCACCGCGACCGGCTCTGGGTCGGCTTGGAAAGGCTCGGGGGCGAAGGTGGCTCACGGCTCCGGCCATGAGCTTTACAGCGCCCTCCTGCCCAGACCTCGCCGCTTCTCGGGGCCGTGGACTTAGTGCTCGCTGCGCCCTCTCCGCGACTGTCGAATCGCAACTTATCGCAACTTTTGAAAACCTCATGCCACATCAGGCATTTAGGCTGCAACTATTTCAAAACAGGCCCGTGAAATCCTGGTGGGACTGATATCATTTCCGGTTATAGACTGACCCCGGCCCACCATCACTGAAAGGCATGTTGATGTGGCCCGCACCGAAAAAAGTTTGGGGACCCGTGCTCTAAACAAACACAGCTGGTGTTTCGTCCACCATGAGGTTGAGGGTTGGGTGCCTGCATGCTGTGGCAGGTCATGAGAGCCGCTGTGTGAACAGGAGAGATAGTTTTCACCGCTGGTCCCGTCTTTACCTCCTGCTGAGCAGGATGCAGAGAGCAGGATTTGGGGTTTTGTTGAGTTACCTTCCAGTCGGAGCGTTTATATTGGAAACTGAGTGTGTGCGCTGTCAGTCATCTCCACCCGTAATGATTAAATCACGCTGAACATTTCCGCTTCTTTTACAATTCCTGTACCTTTTGTCTCCACGTTCGCATGCCAGCTGGAGTCGCACGTTGCCGCCTTCTGTCTGGCTCGAGGTGCCCTCCTGTTCCGCCTCCCAAAGGCCCTAATCTACTTTCTTGTGAGGTCGGAAGAGGATGCTTTGGGTGGCGTCTGTGTGTGTCAGATGTGGTCAGCGTAAATTGAACCATACGGCTTTAGAATTCGTGCAGACGGGCCCACACACTGATAACGGGGATGAAACTCAAACAAAGAGTACATGCGAGTACCGCACTAGTTGCATCTGGGAGCTGCACATATGGTCTCTCATTACCCTGCATGGGACTACGGCCATGCTCTGACCCTCAGTGTGTGTTGTGTGGTGTGTTGTGTGTGTGTGTGTGTGTGGTGTGGTGTGTTGTGTGTGTTACGTGGGAGATGAGAGGCAGCCCGGTACGGTAATAGTTGAGGTGCCGAGGTTAAGATGGCATCGAGGCGGGGGTGGGCTGTGTTAACCTGATTTTAGACTTCCTCATTCTCTTTTTCATTCTCAGGCCCTCTCCCCTCACAAACGCAGAGTTTCAAACGAATGCAAACCGGTGCGGGCTGGCGGCATTGATTAAGGCGTGCAGTATTCTGTTGCAAACAACGCGAAGGAGTGGAGACGTTTTGGAACCGCGCGCCCGGTGTCGTTGCGGCCACAGCCTGTCTGCTCGCAGACAAAAGGGTGGTAGTCAGCCATGCAGATGGTAAACCCTCGGAGGAAACAACACCCGGGGGGCCCCTGGCGTCCTTCTTGCCAAAGAAGCAACCAACTGCACCGCACAGGAGTCCATGTTGAAGAAGCTCAATTTTAGGCTGCAGCCTCTTGAATTATTAAATGAGTTATATCATAAATGTTTGATTATAAAACATACAGATAGTCTAAAATAAAAGAGCATAGTGACATGAAGTTAACCCCTGATATGTTCCACAGCCTGGAAGCTTTTAAGGTACCACGTAGACAGAAGAAAGTCACAGCCCAAAGCTGATTTCATTCAGTACAATATTTTTATATTAGCACTACCCCGAAACCCCTCCCACGGACACTGTCTCTGCCCACGTCCGCGCTGCTGCAACTGTTTTGTCCGTCTCTGCCGCGACTTCAAACATCCAACGGGAAGCGTTTCGCCCGCCACACTTGTTTACTTGCTCAGATGCTAATTTTCTGTTTAGTTCTTCTAAAAATATGCCTTCTGCATGTGGAAACGTAGTCATCATTGTTTTGCTTTTACAACCTGGCAGTTTTGCACAGGGTGTTTGTATGTTGAAAATCCACCAGACTCTGCTCTATGCTGTTTCTGTTTCTGTTCCTACGAGTCAGAGGTCCGCTTTAGGACGCTTCCTAACCCAAACTGGGGGTTGAAAACATGTATTTTTTTATGCCTTTTTATGCACAGAGAGATGGAGTCACGCGTAATGGCGTCCGATGCGGGATTCCGAACCGGTCCAGCTGCAGCGAGGACTATCAGCCTCCACCACACGGGCGGGCCGGTTAACCCACTAGCGCTACCGACCCCGCCCCAGGGTTTGAAACATTGACTCGAACGGCCACCACAATCGCTAGAGGCGACCGCGGTCGGTTTGGAGGCTTAGAGTAACCACGAGTACAGGTAGCTATGCTGCTTCTTAAGTCCCGTTTTAGCCTCTTTGAGCTGATTGTTTTGCGTTCATCGCCAGCAGCGTTCCCTTTTGGTTCATGTTGGTGCTAGCTGACATGTTGCAATATTGTTGCCGAGATCAGATCACGATTAAATTAATACAACAAAATTTTCAAGCGTGGCGAACCGACGTTTTTGCCCACAGGTCGACGACTTCTCACTGTCTGGTTTTCCAGCACCAGACAGACAGAGTTAGAGGTGAATGTAATGGAGCTTTACAGGCTAATGGAGCTGGCAGAGAACCGAAGGGAGTTAAAGTCAGAGTGAATATTAGGCTGGCAGCTTAGTGGCAGCTTTTTCAGTTACAACCATCCGTCTCATTGCTCCACGGCCTCGCCTCCGCCGCAGCTAGGGGTAACGTCATATCACACATTGTTAAACAATCATGTGGGAACAAGATACAATACGGGGCAGCCTTGCCAGTTAACATCACAGCCAGAACCAACAGGATTACATGTTCACATAAACGCGACGATCCTCGTTGCCTTCTCCGAACCGTTCAATTAAAGGCCAGCGAAAAACAAAAAACACGAAGATACCGAGCCACATAACGCATTAATCTTCCTAAAGCACTCGCGAGAAAACTTTATTTGACTGGAAATGAAAATTAATTGTGAGTAAGATCAGCGAGCTGTAGGGTGTGTGTGAACAGACTCAAATGCTTCGTGGTTTGAATTATGGCACAGAAATCTCGAACACATCGGCTTCAGCTCTATTTTGTTTCTATTGATAAAACAGAAAGTAGAAAGGAATCGAAGCTCTTAAAGTTTCAGCCCTGATTACTAAAAGAGCCTAAATTATGTTGGCACCCATTACAACAACTAGTGCCTGATGCTTAACGGTCTGTTTGGTGGTTTTGGTTACTTTCCTCCGGTCTCTCTCATATCCATTGTCACATAATCATTGTATCAGTAGCATGGAGCTGCCAACAGATCACAGCAATGGTTGAAATGCAAACAGACGGATTATAAATAAACTCTACAGTGGTGATGCGAGCCGTGGACCTCTCCTAAAGATGACAGTGGGGTTAGTCACGTTGAATCTCTGCCACGATACGTAGTATGAAGGATCACAACGCTGAGCCGCATGAATGATTCGTACGTCGTTCTCACACTATCGTAACTTGGTCTCCGGTTCGCGCCTGCTCCGCCTCAACTCTGTGTTACAGAGTTATGATGGACAAGTGAAGTAAACTGCTGGACAGCTGTAGGCCTGTTTAGCCCTCATGTTAGCTCATTTTTGTTTGCGCTGTTAGCTCATGTTAGCCTCTTAGCTGTGTTAGCTGCAGTTGTTAGCCTCATTTGTAGCTAGTTTGTTAGCTGTTTGTTAGCTTGTCTTACTGTTTAGCTAAGTTTGTTATGCTGCCTTTAGCTCAGTTGTTAGCTGCTGTTGCTCATGTTAGCTCATGTTCTGTGTTAGCAGGATCGGCTTGTTAGCTAATGTTATCTCAGTTTGTAGCATGTTTAGCTGTGTTATGCCCGTTAGCAGTTTGTTAGCTGCCGTTAGCCTAATGTATGATCAGTTTTGTTAGCTACCATTAGCTCTGTTAGCTCAGTTGTAGCTGCTGTCAGCTAATGTTAGTGTTTGTTAGCTGTGTCAGCTAATGTTAGCTCAGTTTTAGCTACATTAGCTAATGTTAGCTCCGTTTGTTAGCTTCTGTTAGCTAATGTTAGCTCAGTTTGTTCACTGCTGTAGTGCTGTTCGCTCGTTTGTTCCTGCTGTTATCTGTTGTTAGCTAATGTTAGCTCAGTTTGTTAGCTGCTGTTAGCTCGTTTTAGCTGCTTCAGTCTAGTTACTCAGTTTGTTCACTACTGTTAGCTGCTGTTAGCTCGTTTGTTAGCTGCTGTTAGCTAATGTTATCTCAGTTGTTAGCTGCTGTTAGCTGCTGTTAGCTCAGTTGTTAGCTGCTGTTAGCTAATGTTAGCTCAGTTTGTTGCTGCTGTTAGCTCATTTGTTAGCTCATGTAGCTCAGTTTGGCCAGCTGTGAGCTCAAAGCACCGGTGGGAGTTTTAGTGTTTGTACCACAGGTGTTTTGGATCACAGCGAAGAAGAGGAGGAGCCTGTGTCGTGCCAGAACCGGGCTGGCAATGGGCTCAGCAGCCTCTATGGACATAATGGCAGAGGAGAAGAGAGTGAGAGGACGTCTGGAGGAAGCTAAGAAGATAATGTGGGACTGACTTTTAGTGGTTGGTGATATTAGCTGTGTAGATATTGACTTCATGAACTGTCCATGAGAGGTTGCTGCTGGCATACAGGATGTGTCTCCGACAAAAAGCATAGTAGTCTTCTTTAAAATGTCACTTTAGCACATTTTTAGTCTGGCTGTGTGGATTTTTTTCCGCTACATGCTTGACAAAAGCAAAGATTACAGATTCATGATTCAAAGATGGTTTTTTTTACCACAGGGAAATTTATACCGGACATAAAGTGGGCACATAAATATAAAACCGCTTTAACAGTCTCAGCATACAACACAGAGAACACACTTTAAATGTAGTCTTTAAGACCTGATTAAGATCGTTTTAGCAGTGTAATAGATAATTTCGTAAAGAACTGCCTAATAATCTCGGCGTGTTTCATTATTTGAAGAATTAGACGAACCCGCTCTCAGATACTACCGAACAATCAATCTGCAGCTCAGCCACCCATAATCTTAAAATTCAATAGCGCCATGGCATCAGTGTGAATTAATGTGAGAACCTGGCTCATGTCTGGTGAGTTATATATGTGTTATTTAATACACTAGAAATTGTTCTGTAGACTACAGGAAGCTTAAAGACTCCACCGGTGCTACTTCGGTCAGTTATTCAACTCAGGGCCGTACGTTAGAAAAAACACCGGCACTATGTACAGTAGTCTATGGTTGTAGTGGCTAATATTAAAGGAATAATTCAATGTTTTGTCAATCATCACACTCGTTTGTTTTTCTTGTTACATTACAAGACTGATCAGGCCCAGGCGTCAGGGCCCGGTGCTTCTCCACGGTGAGCGTGTCGCTCGCGTTGTGACTGTACGCGTGCACGTCTGGGCGAGACAGAACTTTAGCCTGTTGTTTGTTTTGAAGCGAGCTGTCTTCATGGAGTTCATACTTTCCCGCAGGAACACACGAACAGCCATCAGCTAACAGACGGCGGACCCAGCGTGCAGGAAACAGCCTATCATATCCCTGGACGTCCGCAGCTAACAGGCAAACCGCCCATCATTCAGCAGCTGTGTAGTTCGGTTGCAGTAGTTGCCGTGTTGGTTGTTTACCATGCAGGGAGGAGAGCAGCGCTGGAAACTGGCACCGGTAGTTTAGTAATCCACGGTAGAACCATCGTGTGTAGAATTTAGTGTGGTACGATTTGGCACCGCTGGGTTTCAAGTCTGTAAAACTTGAGCCAGGAGGCGATTAACTTAACTTAGGTTCACTATCTCGTTTGCTTCAACCAGAAATATATAAACATATTTTAAAAACAAACAATTTGTGTTGGACTGTGTTGGTGCTATTTTTGCCAATAAATTTCTAAAGCAGGTCTAAACCCAGGACTTTTATTTTTTACACTTATTTTCTGAGTGTAAACAAACAAGCTGTGACATGTTTTTAGCTTTGGACAGAACCACCCCCTGGCTATTAGCTTCATAGAGGTTGGTTTCCAAAACTGACTTAGTGTAAAACTGCTGTTTTTAATTGTAACATACTGAAGTAATAAAGGATTTTACATTCCGAGTCACGTTTCACACAAGAATTGAATCTACTGTCCCCTTCGTACTGTATGGAGATATAAGGCTGTCTCATGTTCAGTCCTCTCCTCTCACCTCAAACACTTACCTGTGTTTGCCGTGGCTTGAACTTTGGGCCGTTTCCATAGCAACATTCACCACACGGGTGACAACGACAGCCAGACAGTCATTTCTGCTCCCCGCCGTCCTTCTGCATTACCACTTATGCCCTCCTTTTTCCATGTTATTTCTTTCCATCCATTTCTCCTGAACATCTATAAATACGACAAACACCTCATCCTAACACCTTATTATTATTAATAACAACCCGAAGGTCCAACATGTTGCAAAGGTTGGAAGCTGAATGCACGGCTGAGCTATGAAGCGTAATTACACTGTCGAGTTAGGTCTGAGCTGTTTTTAACAGATTTTTGGGTGCTGAATCCAAAACTGATATCAGTTTTCTCTATCACGTCAAGTTTTTGAACTATAGGATCCTTGTTTTCTTAAAAACAAGAAAAATACTGCACAACACAACAGACTTGCTGTTTTCACTAAACAAAAGTAACAGTCTGTGCAATGATCTTTTTGGGGATACCAAACGCAACTGTTCACGTGTTCCTTTGGTCCACATCCGTAAACTCTCCACACACTGCTTGCACTCTTTGTGAGGGGCCCATGGCTTGTTGTCTTGATCACAGTTTTACTTTCCAATATTCAAAACATGCTTGTGTTTGACAGATGCACTGATGTTTGCTTTCCTCTGAGTTGGAATGGTGAAACTAGCACAAATATAGCAAAAGGAGTCAGAGTTGTTTAGTCGCAAACTCCCCAAAACAAAGTTCAGGACCTTCTCTTGATGCAGAGTCAAAGCAACTTTTTTTTTTTTCTGTGACTCATCAGGATCTCACACAGTCCGTCTTTCTGAAGGCTCCTTTAATTGCATGATTAAAAGGAGACCTTGATGAGCAAGCACTCGTGACACGTGACAGTGGCAAGGAAGAACTTCCTTTAAAAGTCCAGTGTGTAGAATTTAGTGGTACCTGGTGTAAAGTTGCAGATTGAAACCGACTGAATACCCTCACCTCCCCCTCTAGTCTCAAGCGTACGCTTGAGACTAGAGGATGAGGGTGAGGGGTATTCAGTCAAACTACAGTGGCCACGAAACTCGTGCTGTAGAAACATAGGGCACCATGGCTTATTTCAAGGTGACATAAACATCAGAGTTGTTATTTTTTCAGGTGATTATACACTAAGGGAAACATACTTATGAATAACATATTCAGTTTCTGCCAATAGATCCCTGTAAATACAACACACCGGACCTTTAAGAGGCAGAA
>NC_040030.1:14926785-14931620 GCF_000972845.2 Larimichthys crocea
ACTTTTAGGTTAAATATCAAGGCAGGTATTGGATGAATTTAAAGGTACAGAAGAATGGAATATATAACATATTTTCTTGAGTGTATACACCAGAATCATTTAGTTTTTGTTACCTTAGAATGAGCCTTTTATATAACCAGTGATGCGGGTCCTCTTCCATTTGGTCTGCCATGTGTCTACAGTAGCCCAGACAAACAGACAAAGTAAACACTGGCTCTTGATAAGGTGATAAGGCCTTTCACGTGTTTGTCACCACCATAGATTGTCCTTCATGCTAGGCAGGAGAGGTTCAGGTGAGGGGGTTGCAATTAATGACAACCATAAGCAGCGCCGGTCCTGGCCACATTTGCGCCCTGGGCGAACCCCCCCCCTCCCCCGAGGCGAACATTTTCTCGTGCGCCCTAACGGCCGCCCGTGCGCCCCTAGATGCGCCGTGCGCCCCTGGATGCGTGCGCCCCCATCGGTCTGTCCGACGCCCCCCTCTGCCTTGTCAACACCCCGCTCCCGGGGCGCCCGCTCCGCTAACTTAATGAGCGGTATCGAAAATGCTTTTTCGGGCATTCGTGCGCCCCCCACGGAGAATGCGCCCTGGGCGTCCGCCCACATTGCCCATAGCTAGGACCGGCCCTGCCTCTCCCAGGCGCTGGCTGGCCTCCGCCGGGCGTGTTTCTTCCGCGGCGGTGCACCGCGACCGGCTCTGGGTCGGCTTGGAAAGGCTCGGGAGCGAAGGTGGCTCACGGCTCCGGCCGTGAGCTTTACAGCGCCCTCCTGCCCGGACCTCGCAGCTTCTCGGGGCCGTGGACTTAGTGCTCGCTGCGCCCTCTCCGCGACTGTCGAATCGCAACTTATCGCAACTTTCACTTCCTCCCGCAACAAAATCGCAACAAAAAAAGTAAAAAGCACCGCAACTTTCAACGCAATTTTTTTGAAAACCTTATGCAACATCTGGGATTTTAGGCCGCAACTATTTCAAAAAAGGCCCGCGACTAACCCCTGCCCCCCATCACAGAAAGGCATGTTGATGTGGCCCGCACCAAAAAAAAATTTGGGGACCCGTGCTCTCAACAAACACAGCTGGTGTTTCGTCCACCATGAGGTTTCTGCCTCTTAAAGGTCCGGTGTGTTTGTATTTACATGGATCTATTGGCAGAAACTGAATATGTCATTCATAAGTATGTTTCCCCTTAGTGTATAACCACCTGAAAAAATAACAACTCTAATGTTTATGTCACCTTGAAATGAGCCATGTTGGCCCGCTATGTTTCTACAGCACGAGTTTCGTGGCCACTGTAGTTTTGACTGAATACCCATCACCTCATCCTCTAGTCTCAAGCGTATGCTTGAGACTAGAGGATGAGGTGATGGGTATTCAGTCGGTTTCAATCTGCAACTTTACCAGCACGTACCACTAAATTCTACACACTGGACCTTTTAAAGGAAGTTCTTCCTTGCCACTGTCACTGTGTCACGAGTGCTTGCTCATCAAGGTCTCCTTTTAATCATGCAATTAAAGGAGCACTTCAGAAAGACGGACTGTGTGAGATCCTGATGAGTCACAGAAAAAAAAAAAGTTGCTTTGACTCTGCATCAAGAGAAGGTCCTGAACTTTGTTTTGTGGAGTTTGCGACTTAAACAACCCTGACTCCTTTTGCTGTATTTGTGCTAGTTTCACCATTCCAAGTCAGAGGAAAGCAAACATCAGTGCATCTGTCAAACACAAGCATATTTTGCATATTTTAAAGTAAAACTCTGTGATCAAGACAACAAGACATGGGCCCCTCACAAAGAGTGCAAGCAGTGTGTGGAGAGTTTACGGATGTGGACCAAAGGAACACGTGAAAAGTTGCATTTGGTATCCCCAAAAAGGATCATTGCACAGACTGTTACTTTTGTTTAGTATAAAACAAGCACATGTCTGTTAAGTGCAATATTTTTCAGATTTTTTAAGAAAACAAGGATCCTATAGTTAAAAAACTTGACGTGATGGAGAAAAACTGAGATCAGTTTTGGATTCAGCACCCAAAGATTAGTTAAAAACAGCTGTCAGACCGAACTCAACAGTGTAATGTATGCTTCATAGCTCAGCCATGCTTCAAACCTTTTGCAACATGTTTGGATCCTTCTGGGTTGTTATTAATAATAATAATAATAATAAGGTGTTAGGATGAGGTGTTTGTCGTATTTTATAGATGTTCAGGAGAAATGGATGGAAAGAAATAACATGGAAAAAGGAGGGCATAAGTGGTAATTGCAGAAGGACGGCGGGAGCAGAAATGACTGTCTGGCTGTCGTTGTCACCCGTGTGGTGAATGTTGCTATGGAAACGGCCCAAAGTTCAAGCCACGGCAAACACAGGTAAGTGTTTGAGGTGAGAGAGAGAGGACTGAACATGAGACAGCCTTATATCTCCATACAGTACGAAGAGGAGAGTAGATTCAATTCTTGTGTGAAACGTGACTAGGAATGTAAAATCCTTTTATTACTTCAATATGTTAAATTAAAACAGCAGTTTTACACTAAGTCATGTTTTGGAAACCAACCTCACGTCCAATATGAAGCTATAGCCAGGGGGTGGTTCTGTCCAAAGCTAAAGAAAATATGCCTACAAACACCCGTAAAGCTAAATAACATGTCACAGCTTGTTTGTTTAACACAAGAAACTAAGTGTAAGAATTAAAAGTCCTGGGTTTAGACCTGCTTTAGAAATGTATTGGCAAAAATAGCACCAACACAGTCCAACACAAATTGTTTTTTTAATACGTTTTATATATTTCTGGTTGAAGCAAACGAGATAGTGAACTCTAAGTTAAGTTAATCGCCTCCTGGCTCCAGTTTTACAGACTTGAAACCCCACGGTGCCAAATCGTAACGGTTCCTACTACACTAGAAATTCTACACGATGGTTTTACCGTGGATTACTAAACTACCGGTGCCAGTTTCCAGCTCTGCTCTCCTCCCGGCTTCTCACTGCACGCTACTCCATGTAAACAAACCAACATGGCAACTACTGCAACCGAACTACACAGCTGCTGAATGATTGGCTGTTTGCCTGTTACTGCTGACGTCCGGAGATATGATAGACTGTTTCTGCACGCTGGGTCCGCCCGTCTGTTGGCTGATTGGCTGTTCGTGTGTTTCTGTCGGCAAGAACGAACTCCATGAAGACAGCTCCGCTTCCATAGAAACTCGCTTCAAAACAAACAACAAGCTAAAGTTCTGTCTCGCCCAGACGCTCGCATGGCTTACAATCACAAACACGAGACAACACACTCACCGTGGCAGAAGCACCGGGCCCAAGCGGCGAGTCTGCCGCAGCGTCGTCGTCAATGGCAACATTAATTTTGCTCAAAAAACCAAACTCGTCGTTTCAAACTTGTTTCAGTCCAATTCCATTTTAGTATTATGTTTATCATGCACCAAACTACAAGTATTTATAACTTGTATAAATACATTGCAGTTCATAAAAATAATAATTTTAAAAAAAGGCTGCAGTATCGCGATAATACCCGGAACCGTGATACTTTGTCTGGTATAGTATCGTGGTTACTCATTTTGGTATTGTGACAACTCTAATTAAAAATTCACAACTAAAGTTACCCCAGTCACTACCTATATATGTATGTTAATGCAATGCATTATTATGCTCTCTCTAGGCCTGAAAATCCACATTTAGAGTACATTATACATTTCAAGTTACTTCGAGGAAACAAATACCTCTCCGTGAGGATTTGCAAAACAGCAGGATATCACAGAGGAAACCATATCCCACATTTGTGGACCTCACTGTTGCACTCTTTGACTTTGGCACCTTGGTTAAGTCCTGAAATATGTGTATAATATGCTCTTTTCCAGAGAAGCACTTTATTTTCTCTGGTTCTTCGTCACAGGAAGATTCAGGCAGTCTGGCATTTTCAGCATTCTGTAACTTCTGGATCAACAGAAAGTTGGAGAAGGCCTTTAAGACCCCAACAGCGAAATCGTGCCTTTCTGACATGTATAGTAAAAAAAAAAAGAAAAAAAGAAAGATAACTTAAAAATCAATCAGGTGAACAGCTACCAGCAGAGGCCATTTTCTTTTGTCTAATACAATAGAAAGTTTCAATGTTTTTGTTGCACTTTGACTTGGAATTTTAATACATTTTGACTTAGTTGAATATTTCCTCTTTCCAAATGGTCTATGTATTTCCAAGGGAATGAGTTCGACCTTATTAAAAAAGGTAAGGTAAAGAACAGCGCCAAGAAGCTGTGAGGCAGACGAATCAACCCCCTACCTCAGAAAAAAGGAGTGTTCAAATCACAAACATGGGCTTTTCATTATAGCAGCCACCAACGGTTCTCACTTAATTTCTGCATAAATGTGAATGTGTGGGTGACACTCATTTATTCCAACCTGGCCACATTGCCTGTAGCCAGACAGAAGTTTAAACAGAGAAAGATGAGGTATAATTAACTTGACAATGATAATCAGACCTTGCCAAGTTTGCACACTCCTCATACTCACACACATACAGACATAAAGCTGTTATCCCTGACTCACATCTTATCCATCTGTGTGTTTTCCACTCAGGAACATATTGCTTTCCCAATCTCGATTTCTCTCTCCTGATCACCCTGTAAGTCTATTAACCCACTCATGTGCCTGTTCATATTGAGTACCCACTGACAACATACACAGATACACATAAATGCACCACACATACCACAAAATCGTTTCAAAGCATTGGCATGCCAGCGATAAGGCAGCGAGGCATAACACTCAGAAACCATGATCAACAATAACACCTCTGCAACGTTTAGAGCAGCATTTGCAAACCCTCATACATATGCATGGGCTG
>NC_040030.1:14931630-15001155 GCF_000972845.2 Larimichthys crocea
ACATAAGGAACACGTATTGGAATAAAACAAAAGGCTGCGACTGCATTCAGTGCTCACAACTTAATTTAATTTTACATTGTTATTTATTGTCGATGTGTAGTTATATTTCTTTATTTCTATACTATTTTTAAAGCTGGGTTTCAGTACGTATCTCTTATTTGGCCGTATTTCATAAATGCATATTTCAAATATGCAGCAACAGTCTAAACAGTGAAACACCAGTGAAGTACGGCGTCACATTCTAATCACGCACAACAGCACATCACCTAATAGATGCAGCACCTCACTGCACTGGGAAACCTCCTTAAGACGCAGCCGGACACATCACAACGCAGGGAGCGAGTGATAAATGACTGTGTCAGGCTGGGAGGGCTGTAGTTTTTGTTAAAGTTTTTCACCAGATATTCCCGGCCGTCATCCCCCCACCCCCCCTATCGATGCAGTCTGGTCTGGATAAACTGATGCTCTTCAGTCAGGACGGTCCCATCAATAGGGTTTGTGTGTGTGTGTGACGTACAAGTTGTGTGTTGCGTCCATGATGAGAGCGTAACCAGTGTGTGCGTCCGTGAACCGAGGGTTTTTGTCAATACGAGGTGGGCGGGCAGTAGGTTGGAGAGAGCAGAAACCAATGCCTTCCTTTGTTACGTAGGCAGAGGCAATGAGCACTGAGCGACACACACAAACACACATACAGTACCAACATGGACTGTGCAGCACACTGACCATGTGGGGACGTCTGTTTCTTGTCAGTTTGAAAACAATTCATTCAGGGTCACGTGAGCAGATCCCAGCGCATCACAGTCACATCATGTACACATACGGGCAATTTATAGTCACCGAATTAACCTATTGACGCTGCCTGAAGCTAGAGTAGGCAATGCCATGGCAGAGCACGTCCCCTAACTGAGGGCGTTAATCATATAGAGGTATATTATTATGTAGCACTGGCGCACCAATTTACATTTTTCCTGTGGTATTGTTGGTTTTTAATGAACTATGTGGAATGGCTGTAGATAGAAAAAGGCTCACTCTAAAGGAATAAAAACATAATGATTGTCATTTTAGGTTCCCTAAATGTTACACACTGGACCCCTGTTGGCCTTGGCGTCGCAGCAGTTGTTGTTAGCTGTCGTCCAGTCCACTGTTTTGATAGGGCGGCAAGTGCACACACACCACACAACACAGACACACAAAGAAAGAAAGAGTCCTGAGACCGTCTATGAAGAGGGAAAGGCAGTGATAAACAAATAAGACCATCAAACAGGGTTCACAATCAGAGTCGCTCGGTTGGTCCTTCTCGTCTTTGTTTCTGCTTCATGTTATCCTCTCGTCGCATCCCGTTTCTTCGTCCTCTCTTACATTTGCTTTACGCTTTTAATCAAGGCGACCCAGCAACCACGTAGATACATACTACATACAGCGTCTTCAATGGAAATAGGTTTAGGTGGCCACGTTTACATATTTAAAAGGTGTATTTCCAGTGACAGCAACACACCACTGTACTCAAACAGCTTCTGCAGGACCTGCAGTAAAATCAGCGAATGCCACATGTACAGTATGTACTCACACACACACACACACATACACACACACACACACACACACACACACACCAACACGCACACGCACACACATTCAAAGGCCAGTGACTCACTCTGCCCTCCGCATGATCCACTGATTCTGTTGTCATGTGACCGGTCACATGCAGCTTAGTAATGTACCAGTGTGGCGCCTGTCGGCACACGGGCGAAGTCAGGACACGGCGTTGGCTCTCACATACATGGCGAGCGTCTGTATGATGAGTGGCAGGGCATGTATGTGTCATTGTAGAGAGCTTATAGACACGGGCGGCTCAGTTAGGCTGCTAGCAGGCCTATAAGCTGCCGTAAAAAAGAAAAGGGAAAAAAAAAAGGGGAGGGGGGATTCGTTTCTTCTTCTCTTTTCCTTATGTACGCATTCATGTCACATTACGTCTCGCAGCGTTGTCATGGATCGTGGCTGTGGGGCCTGCTGTTATGCGGCCTGCCTGACTACAAATACGGCGGACTCCTACTACTACTACTACTACTGCGGCTGCTGCCGCTGAGGTTGTCTGCAGGTTAAAGTCCATGTGAAGGCAATACTGAGATTCTTTCAAACAGCATTAAATATGTTGGAAACTTGAGGTTGAAACAGTCTGCAGGATGTTTGTGGGCGGTCCCTTAAAGGTGGCTCGATGACACGCTGAGGACACCCTGAGCTAGAGAGACAGAGAGTGTTCAGAGTTAGTCATGTTCATTTTCTGAACGCATCTGCATGGTTTCAGCGTCCCCCACAGTCCTGGAGCTGAGAATCTATTTTAAACCTGATTCATAAACTTGTCGATATTTTCATCATAATCATTTAAATGTGGCGGGGTGGTAAGTGGTGCTGGCGATACTGCATATTTTGGTATTGATCCAATACCAAGTAAATAGGACGCAGTAGCGGCCGACCGATACCGATACGTTTCATAAATAAGGGGGACGGCGTCTTGAATTGCTAAATCTGCAATAATTTTCATGACCTTAAGCTTTTTGGGATGTTTCCTTTTTATTATTAAATAGTTAAAACCCAGGACAGAAAAATCTTAACTAAAAAGTAACTCGCAAACCAGTAAACAAATTAAAACAAACAAGTACTTGTTTGAGAACCTTGCCTGTTTCCTCTTGCCAAACTGGCAACATGCAAAAAAGAGTTGTTTGTTTTTTTTTGATTTTTGTGGTGTGGAAAAAAAAACTTAAAGTAAAGATCGATCTGCACCAGGCTAAGTATCGATCCGATACCGACTCGTGCGATACTGCGATATTTGGATCGCTCGCACCACTACTTGGGTGGTGTAATAACACGTTTCCGATGTTGTGGTCTGACAAACCAGAACACATATTTATTCTTACTCTACTCGTAGCTGAAAGAAGTTTTGCCCTCGCTAATGTCGGCAAGTGCTTGCTATGGGGGGAATTGTGGGCTATTAAAATATAGCGCTACATTAATAAAACTTAATTGAAAAAATATATATATATATATTCTGTGAAACTAGATACTGGAAATTATCTTGGCTGGTAACGACTTACTAAAGTAGCTAACCACTAATTAAATGCGGTCCAGATCAGGCTTGAGCAACAAAGAATAACACTAAGGAGATGATCTGAGAATATTGGGGCCTCATAGAAAGATTGCTAGTTGGCAAATACTGTGGAAGCCGAGGCGCAAGCAGACTGGCGCTCAAAAGGTTGTGTTGGTTCCACTGGAAAGTCACTGTATGATTTGGCACTATGTAAACAAAAGTCAGTTCTCGTGTTCAATCGGAAACAAAAATAATAAAGTAACGCTGCGTGCAATGAAGGGCACGTCAGGTGTGTGTTCATGTTTTTATGTTCGGCAACAGAGCTGGACTAACTGACACAATCGTTACCCACTGTGTCACATGCTTTCCGCTGGATGTTATTTTCGCAATCAATTAAGAAGTGTGGCTCTTTGTATGGCGACACATTTCAATCATCAGCGAAGTGAAATGGGCTGAGGTCAGGACCTGCGGGACAGCGGATGAGAACAACAAAATCCCACGAGTGCAGGTGGCTTCTGCAACTGGACTGGATAAACTGTCAATTATTTATCATCTATAGCTGTAAATCGTCGTGTGGGCCTGCAGCTAATTGCCGCTCAACATTTCAGCGGAGCTGTATGATAGCTCAAGGGTCTGTCTGGACATGTGTGTGTTTGGGTGTGCTGCCATAAAAAACCACCTGCAAACAAAATGGATTAATGGTGTGTGTGTGGGCGTACATGTCTGTGGCTGTATTGTTTCTTGTTGTGACACGGGGCTCAATCAACCGCATGTCGGCGGTTGTCTTTTGGTGGTAAAGGTGCAACCACACACCACCAAAAACTCCAAAACCTTCCACCTACAACCAAGGATCACCAAGGTTTATGACAATTCATTTAATGTTGTGACAGATTTCATGACAAAACATCCAAAAGTCACATCTTGGTTGTCACTAGAGAAAGTCGTGGATCACTCAAGCATTAGAATATATGCCGTTGGGTAGCCT
Source organism: Larimichthys crocea (assembly GCF_000972845.2). Classification (NCBI taxonomy): domain Eukaryota; kingdom Metazoa; phylum Chordata; class Actinopteri; family Sciaenidae; genus Larimichthys; species Larimichthys crocea. The sequence continues at coordinate 14,935,701 of NC_040030.1, forward strand.
ATGAAGTTCTGTATACGATTCGGTGCCAATCCATGGTTTAAAGGTAGTTTCAGGTATTCTTCAATGGTATTTTAGATTTCCTCAAAACCAGAAAAGGTTGTTTGATCGACGTCATCTGCATTCGGTGCATTTAATAATTTATACCATGAAACGCGTCCTCTCTTCTGAAGGAGTGGAGAGTTTAGCTCTCAAGCACAGTGGAGAATGTTACACTACCGAGGGTGATTTACAGAGTTCGTGATGGAAAATGCTAAGTAACTAAACTCATAACTGCTGTAGTTAGGTCCCGAATGCAGGGCCAAACTGGGGGCAGAAACCACCCCGTCGTAGGCGGCTGTAGCCACCGCCAGACTGGCCACTGCACCGAAGCCAACACAGTAGCTGCAATGCATCTCGAAACGGCAAAAACAGTTAAGTCAAAGTCTCCAACACAAACAAAAAAAAAACATATGTGGCTGTAATTAATATTTGACTGTTGTATATTTGTACGCAGCGCTTTTGGTCTTTTAACCGTCGGCTGTGGTTTGCAGGCGATACAAGTAATCCCATTGGATACCAGACCAGATCCCACCTGCTGCTGCTGCTGCATTAATAAAATCTTTTTCTGGGTTAAACTGTGCAGCGTCAGGACTGCACATTGCACTATGGTCAAATTATCGCATTTGCGCCCATTTTTAAGAAACGAGAGGTCTAATGGCAGGAAGATTAATATTCACACCTCCATGCTGCGTTATATCAAATAAATTCACAGGATCTTGCTGCACTGGAATGAATACATCTGGTGAGTATCTTAAGCTATCAAGACATAGAAACAAACACCTCCCCCCCCGCTCGCCGCCGCTGCCTGTCGCCGTCGCTCTTCTGCTTCGTCAGTGTATTTGTGTGTTATAACACGGTAGTGGAAGCATATAATACCCATCACTATAGACCAATGTAATCAGGCAGCCGTAATTCGACTAAGGACGCTGCTCCACCCTGCTCATGAGCAACCATTGGGCTGCTCTCATGACAACAAATGAACTGGACAAGGCTGATCACAGCGGGGCAGGTAGATTCACTGACAATGAAAATAATGACAAACTGCCACGTTTGTTTTAAAGTTATGCCGTTGGCGTTCTTGTACTTTTTTTCTCGTCATATCAGAGCGTTTCCAGTGAACAACAAAAAAAAGCTCTTCTGACAATAGATCTTTCACAAATGAACATGAATCAAAGACAACTGAACTATGGTTTGGAAACAGTCGCGGTAACTTATAATATAGATAATTTGGACTAAAACGGGTCAGAAACGTCGCACGACCGCCTTTAACTGGCGACATTACCAGGCGTTGGATTTTTTTCTAACCCGCGACCTTTTTTGCTGTCGTCGTTCCCCCTTCATGTCTCGTTGTCTCTCTCCGTCTCTCTCCCCACACATTTAACCGTCTGTCTTTCACTGTACATTGATTAATAAATCGCTCTGCAGAGCAGCGCATGCACCTCTGGACTTTTACATAACACGAGGCTGCAATTAGAGCCGCTTTTTTACACCTAACCTGCTTTGTGTCATTAGGGCCGCCGCTTGAAATGCTGCCAACGACACGTCAGGACAACAGGACTGTATGTTTCTATGCAGCCCGGTGTCGCAAAGCGAATCGTTTCTCATGTTTCAGTCACACACACGCCAACGTTGTCAACGAGGGGTAAGGAAAAGGGAAGGGTCTGGAAAAGTCTCAGGTTGTTGTGCGTTCATGTTTGAGACAACAGAGCTGCGGGTTATGAACGCAAGCGGAAAACGCTCCACGGCTGATAAATGAAGGCCATGTGGAGAGTGTCAAAAACTGGCAGTTCCTCAAACGTCAGTTGAGGCTGGCTTCCAGAAGTGAGTCAGTCTCCATAAGTCCCCATGTCAAAATGTCACTTCACAGCAGAAATAAACATGTTTACAGCCTGGTACAAAAAACACTTTTGGTCTCTGAGCTAATTCCCCGTTCATGACAACGTAGATGAGGGTGAATTTATATACAACTCACCTGTTCACATTATATTAGGCTTAAAGTTATGCAGGATTAAGAGCGTGGACGCTTTGACTGACAGGTGGGTGTTTGTTTGAGCAACCAGATCCGCTAATTGAGTCACGTCTTTTGCCTAGTTTTTTGATTAGCCAGGCAGGAGAAGAGCAGGACTGAGGTTGCTGAGGATAAGGTAACAAATAAAACCCAACTCACCAACGATCGCCTTCTTCATGTGTCGTCCCCTTGTCGCTCTGCTCAACGCTATTGGTGTCACATCGACAGGAGGCGGTTTGAAAAATCCTCTTCAAAGTACAGTAAAGCTACAGGAAGACTCCAATCACACTACAAGAGCTGCTAATATCTTCCCTGCCATGCTTTCAAGAATCTGTTATCGGGGGGGGGGGGGGGGGGGGGGGGGGGGGGGGGGGGGGGGGGGGGGGGGGGGGGGGGTCTTGCCCCGCACTGGCATTGACAGACATGAAGACAGTCCAATACATCAGCCTGCCCACACTGATCCACAGAGTCATACATGCGGGCTCGAGTGCGCATTGCCCGTGCTTTGTGTACCATTTGCAGAATGATGTGGAAGTGTGCAGAGGCTGCTGCTGTGTTTGCTCTGGTAGGAGCAGGCCAGTTATAGTGATCAATACCCTCCGAAATGAATCGGCTCAGTATTACATGACAGCACACGCTTGCTGTCTGATACACGGATTCAGGGGCAGTTTGTTTCACTTGTGTATCACATTGGCTTAAGGTGATCTCATGTTTGTTTGTTGTATGGGACTTCTTTAAGTTGCAGAGTGCATGACTGTCATGTGTAATTGGATCATGTGTCTCAGCCGACACGACAGGCCAGAGAGGGTTTTTGTGCTTTGTTTGCTTTCAGCGCATGCACTAAATTGACATAACAACGACGGAGCCAGCTCAAGTGGACGTTTGAGGAACGGCTCCAAAATCTTCAATCAGAGCCAGGAGCTACACGTTCACGTGAACATGGACGTCGAGCAAACTTTGGATTTAGCGTTGTGATGGCTGCCATCAAATTAATCGTTCTGCAAACATGTTTAAGTGCTGTATTTCTTTTTAATTAAACATACTGTTCAAACCAATCCCTGGTCTTTGTAAAGTATTCGTATGTCACCTCCATAACAGTCACATCGGACTCTTTGTGACAGTCACAACAATGCCACACAAACACCACACACACAAATGCTCGCGCTGTTCAACCGCAACTTGACAACAACTAATACGAGCGTCAGAGTTTAACTTAAGCGGCACATTGTCAAACGACCGCGGTCACGTTGGATTTCTTTGCTACCTATAGTCGCCGAATTATTTGAGATCCCCTCTCAGAAGATTTCTTTACCAACGCAAATCGTCTAGATTTTACCCACGACGGTAAAAGACGTTAAAATATATACATATAAATATGATATATATCATAAAAGTAGTTTACCATATACTCTAAAACAATCTTATTTCATTTATGCGGACATTTTAAGCAGAATTTATACAGAATTAAGTCAATTTACTATAGAGACGGTTAATTCTTGAGTGAAAACACTGTAATATTTAATGTTAATTACGTTTTTTTTACTGTCGTGGCCTTTAAGCAGCGTTTTAAATATCGACAGACATTTTAACATATGAATAAACACCAACCTTAAACTGAAATCAACAGTAACTCAATACCTTTTACTGTAATATATATGGTACAACCTGAAAAAAGAGTTTTTTACTGTTAAAAACCGGAGCACAATATTTTGTTTTGTTTTTTTAGCAGTACTAGCCTGGCAAGAATGATGTAGTCAGCACATAGCCACAAACATGCGTCCTCTAACCATACACACTCAATTACATCAAGACATCATAACTTATTTATGTATACACACGAGATGTGTTCCTCTACCGTTCTCTCTCTTCATTTCTTTCTGTCTTCCCTTTTGTTCTCCTTCCGCTTTTGCAATTTCATGCTCCTGTCCGCACTGAACCTCTGCCTCTGTCCCCTCCCCCATACAAGCAACAGCCTTCATTACACACACACACACACGCACCGTTTACAACCAATAACAGGCTGGCATGAAGGCAGGGACAGACGGTTTTCCTCGGTACATTAAGTCATCACATACTGGAGCCGAGGCATTAAGATACAAATTACAACACACCAACACCACACACACACACACACACACAAACACACACACACACACACAACACAAACCAACACAGTGCTGATCTCTGGCCCGGCTGCAGAAGTAGATTGTTCGGCATTGATTGCTCTACATTTGTTACACGCGATCTGCAGTCAAAACACAATCACACTCCAGTCAGAGCAGCTTTATATCCACTTGCACTCTGCTTGCACTCTAATAATCACACCAACATTTATTATTATATAATATATTATAATCTATTTCACCAACACGCCTGATGTTTCTGATCGGAACGAGGACTTCAATTAACCACAGCCCCCAAACAGACAAACCTACAATCATGTGGCCTAAATCAGAAAACACGTCGCCTGTGGTCAACACGCTCCAGTAGCAGGGTCGTATTCAGGTCAGATGAAACTCTGTACATCGACGTATAGTGTGGGAGATTCACACTGACAGCCAGGTGTGTGTTTCTTTTTAAACTTCCACAACAGGTTGTGAATGCTGGAACTTTGATTCTGGAGCTAAAAAAAAAAACTGAATTCCCACGTGGAATCAAACCAAAGCATCGGAAATTTTTTTCATCTTTTGAACTGAAATTAAAAGGCTGAGCAAGCAGTAGCTACAGACAGACTAGTGACGTTAAATGGAAAAGATCTTGACCGTCCCATGTCCGTTTTAGAAAGCTTTGTGACCAGTCCATGTGTTTTACATTTTACCCTATTCTTATCAACGTGGCTGCAGCACCATCAAGAACTTTAATTTTATATCTAAATCATTTGAAATGCTTTGAACTGAGCCAAAAAATATAAAATGTAGCCATAGTGGATACTCTCTTCTTTTCTCTTCTTAGCTTCCCCCGTCAACATCCTCTTCGCTCTCTTCTCCTCTGCCATTATGTCCATAGAGGCCGCTGAGCTTACATTGCCCGCTCACCCAGCTCTGGTTCTGGCACGACACCAGCTCCACTACCTGTTAGCGTTCCTTGAAAAACCTCCTCTTACCTGTGGTACAAACACTAACACTGCTCTGAGCTCACAGTCAGTTAACAAACTGAGCTAACAGCAGCTACAGTTTACTTCACTGTCCATCATAAACTTGTAAATCACGAGAGTTGAGGGCGGAGCAGCCGGAGGACATCAGAGGGAAAACCAGAAAACATTTCCCTCCTAAAATATGATCCAGTTTCACGCAGATCAGTGAAAGATTTCATCAAATTAAATCATCAGAATCATTAAAACCAGTTATTTTATGTTGCTTAACTCAGTTTGATCTTCTCCTTTAAACGCTCTGCAATGACTCAACACTCGCTTTAGCTATATTCTTAAAGTCGAGGTCCCTCTGACATTTAGAGCAGTAAAACAGACCTGCTGACTTTCCCCTCACATAGAAGTGACGATGTGGAGCAAAGGTGCAATATTTCTGTTCCAAAAGCGTCTTACACGGGTCACTGAGTGGGAGTGTTCCTACATGGATACTGTATGTATGTACACGTGAGCAAATCTATTAAAAAAAAGCAGAACCAAAACAAGTTTCAGCTTCTCTTCTTTACGCTCTGAGGAGGAAACTGTAAAACTCACAGCGTCATCTCAGAGGATAACTCGCTAATGTGTGTAGGCATGAAACATCAACCTACTTGGAAATACAGAGTATCCCTACTGGTCCAATTTCAGTCCATGACTCAGCAACTTGACTTATTTTTAAAGCTGCACTTCACTTTGGCAGTTCACCTTTTAGCTTCTTTCAGCTCATTTGTTTTGGGTTGTTGATTCAGCCTTTCCGCTGTCTTCCTCCTCTCGCCTGCAGCAGCAGCTGTTTTCAGTAAAACTCCTACCTGTCTAACCACACACGGCCATTAGCGACGAGCTGGTGAACATAATGGGGCATTTAGCGACTGAAGGGTTGGATACATCCCTGCAGGGTGAAGTGAAGAGTTCACATTCACTCTCTCAGGTGAATGCTAAAGTTGCTCCACGCGTAAACAGGCAGTCATTTAATATGTCTGAACTTTGTGGTGATGTGTGTTTGCATTGTTTTCAAGCTGCTGTGTCTCTAAACCAGGGGTCTTCAAACCTGCGGCTTGCGGTCCACATCCGCGCCCGCCTAAACAATTGGAGTGGCCCACTTAACGATCCCAAACACAATCCCTCTAAACCATGGCCTATTTTTCAAATTGCATTTTCCTATTATAAAATATCCACACTAATGATTAAGCTTGGCGTCTAATTAAAATCTACCTTATTTACGAACTATTAGCGTACTAGCTAATTTTCATCCCCTCATCACAATGGTATATTCCGACGTGGACTTTGCTCGTGATCAACTTCGCTTAGTCTGCCGGGGGGGATTCGACTTGGTGGGTCAGGGACGGCCGCACGGTGCGGGAGGATCCCCCCCCCCTCCGTGGGACCTCCCCGGTTCTGGGTCGGGCTTGGAAAGGCTCGGGGGCGAAGGTGGCTCACGGCTCCGGCCGAGAGCTTTACAGCGCCCTCCTGCCCGGACCCTCCACGTCCGGGGCCATGGACTTAGTGGCTCGCTGCGCCCTCTTTGTGACTGTCGAATCGCAACTTATCGCAACTTTTGAAAACCTCATCCACATCAGACATTTAGGCTACAACTATTTCAAAAAGGCCGATGAAATCCTGGTGGGACTGATACATTTCCGGTTATAGACTGCCCCGCCATCACAGAAAGGCAAGTTGATGTGGCCCGCACCAAAAAAAAATTTGGGGACCCGTGCTCTAAACAAACACAGCTGGTGTTCGTCCACCATGAGGTTTTCTGCCTCTTAAAGGTCCGGTGTGTTGTATTTACAGGGATCTATTGGCAGAAACTGAATGTTATTCATAAGTTGTTTCCCCTTGTGTAAATCACGCTGAAAAAATAACAACTCTGATGTTTATGTCACCTTGAAATAAGCCATGTGTGCCCCCCTATGTTTCACAGAGGCACGAGTTTCGTGGCCACTGTAGTTTTGACTGAATACCCCTCACCTCATCCTCTAGTCTCAAGCGTACGCTTGAGACTAGAGGATGGAGGTGAGGGTATTCAGTCGGTTTCAATCTGCAACTTTACCACCAGGTACCACTAAATTCTACACACTGGACCTTTTAAAGGAAGTTCTTCCTTGCCACTGTCACTGTGTCACGAGTGCTTGCTCATCAAGGTCTCTTTAATCTGCAATTAAAGGAGCACTTCAGAAAGACGGACTGTGTGAGATCCTGATGAGTCACAGAAAAAAAAAAAAGTTGCTTTGACTCTGCATCAAGAGAAGGTCCTGAACTTTGTTTTGGGGAGTTTGCGACTAAACAACTCTGACTCCTTTTGCTATATTTGTGCTAGTTTCACCATTCCAACTCAGAGGAAAGCAAACATCAGTGCATCTGTCAAACACAGCATGTTTTGAATATTGGAAAGTAAAAGTGATCAAGACAACAAGAATGGGCCCCTCACAAAGTGTGCAAGCAGTGTGTGGAGAGTTTACGGATGTGGACCAAAGGAACACGTGAAACAGTTGCGTTTGGTATCCCCAAAAAGATCATTGCACAGACTGTTACTTTTTGTTTAGTGAAAACAAGCAGTCTGTTTTAGTGCAGTATTTTTCTTGTTTTTAAGAAAACAAGGATCCTATAGTTCAAAAACTTGACGTGATAGAGAAAACTGATATCAGTTTTGGATTCAGCACCCAAAAATCTGTTAAAAACAGCTCAGACCTAACTCGACAGTGTAATTACGCTTCATAGCTCAGCCGTGCATTCAGCTTCAACCTTTTGCAACATGTTGGATCCTTCGGGTTGTTATTAATATAATAAGGTGTTAGGATGAGGTGTTTGTCGTATTTATAGATGTTCAGGAGAATGGATGGAAAGAAATAACATGGAAAAAGGAGGGCATAAGTGGTAATTGCAGAAGGACGGCGGGAGCAGAAAATGACTGTCGGCTGTCGTTGTCACCCGTGTGGTGAATGTTGCTATGGAAACGGCCCCAAAGTTCAAGCCACGGCAAACACAGGTAAGTGTTTGAGGTGAGAGGAGAGGACTGAACATGAGACAGCCTTATATCTCCATACAGTACGAAGGGGACAGTAGATTCAATTCTTGTGTGAAACGTGACTCGGAATGTAAAATCCTTTTATTACTTCAGTATGTTAAATTAAAACAGCAGTTTTACACTAAGTCATGTTTTGGAAACCAACCTCTATGAAGCTATAGCAGGGGGTGGTTCTGTCCAAAGCTAAATAACATGTCACAGCTTTTTGTTTACACTCGAAAATAAGTGTAAAAATAAAAGTCCTGGGTTTAGACCTGCTTTAGAAATTTATTGGCAAAAATAGCACCAACACAGTCCAACACAAATTGTTTTTTTAAAAATATTTTATATATTTCTGGTTGAAGCAAACGAGATAGTGAACTCTAAGTTAAGTTAATCGCCTCCTGCTCCAGTTTTACAGACTTGAAACCCAGCGGTGCCAAATCGTACCACACTAAATTCTACTACCGATGGTTCTACCGTGGAATTACTAAACTACCGGTGCCAGTTTCCAGCGCTGCTCTCCTCCCTGCAGTAAACAACAACACGGCAACTACTGCAACCGAACTACACAGCTGCTGAATGATTGGCTGTTTGCCTGTTAGCTGCGACGTCCAGGGATATGATAGGCTGTTTCCTGCACGCTGGGTCCGCCGTCTGTTAGCTGATTGGCTGTTCGTGTGTTCTGCCGGAAAGTATGAACTCCATGAAGACAGCTCTGCTTCAAAACAAACAACAGGCTAAAGTTCTGTCTCGCCCAGACGTGCACGGCGTACAGTCACAACGCGAGACGACACGCTCACCGTGGGAGAAGCACCGGGCCCTGAGCGCCTGGGCCTGATCAGTCTTGTAATGTAACAAGAAAACAAACGAGTGTGATGATTGACAAAAACATTGAATTATTCCTTTATATTAGCCACTACAACCCATAGACTACTGTACATAGTGCCGGTGTTTTCTAACGTACAGCCCTGAGGTGCAATAACTGACCTGAAGTAGCACCGGGGAGTCTTTAAGCTCCTGTAGTCTACAGAACAATTTCTAGTGTATTAAATAACACATATATAACTCACCAGACTGAGCCAGGTTCTCACATTAAATTCACACTGATGCCATCGGCGCTATTGAATTTTATAGATTAGTGGGTGCTGAGCTGCAGATTGATGTTCGGTAGTATCTCGAGCGGGTTCGTCTATTCTTCAGAATAATGAAACACGCCGAGATTATTAGCAGTTCTTTACGAACATTATCTATTACACTGCTAAAACGATCTTAATCAGGTCTTAAAGACTACATTTAAAGTGTGTTTTCTGTGTTCTATGCTGAGACTGTTAAAGCTGTTTTATATTTATGTGCCCACTTTATGTACGGTATAAATTTCTCTGTGGTATCAAATAAAACCATCTTTGAATCATGAATCTGTAATCTTTGCTTTTGTCAAAGCATGTAGCTGAAAAAAATCACCACCAGACTAAAAATGTGCTAAAGTGACATTTTAAAGAAGACTACTATGCTTTTTGTCGGAGAACACATCCTGTATGCCAGCAGCAACCTCTCATGGACAGTTCATGAGAGTCAATATCTACAGCAGCTAATATCACCAACCACTAAAAGTCAGTCCCACATTTATCTTCTTAGCTTCCTCCAGGCGTCCTCTCACTCTCTTCTCCTCTGCCATTATGTCCATAGAGGCTGCTGAGCCCATTGCGCCAGCTCCGGTTCTGGCACGACACAGGCTCCTCCTCTTCTTCGCTGTGATCCAAAACACCTGTGGTACAACACTAAAACTCCCACCGGTGCTTTGAGCTCACAGCCTGGCCAAACTGTGCTAACATTAGCTAACAAACTGAGCTAACAGCAGCTAGCAAACTGTGCTAACATTAGCTAACAGCAGCTAACAAACTGAGCTAACAGCAGCTAACAGCAGCTAACAAACTGAGCTAACATTAGCTAACAGCAGCTAACAAACTGAGCAACAGCAGCTAACAGTAGTGAACAAACTGAGCTAACATGAGCTGACAGCAGCTAAAAAACTGAGCTAACAGCAGCTAACAAACTGAGCTAACATTAGCTAACAACAGCATAACAGCAGCGAACAAACTGAGCAACAGCAGCTAACAGCAGTGACAAACTGAGCTAACATTAGCTAACAGAAGCTAACAAACGGAGCTAACATTAGCTAATGGTAGCTAACAAACTGAGCTAACATTAGCTGACAGCAGCTAACAAACTGAGCTAACATTAGCTGACAGCAGCTAACAACTGAGCTAACATGAGCTAATGGTAGCTAACAAACTGAGGCTACATTAGCTAACGGCAGCTAACAAACTGATAACAGCAGCTAACAAACTGAGATAACATAGCTAACAAACTGAGATAACATTAGCTAACAGCAGCTAACAAACTGAGCTAACATGAGCTAACAGCAGCTAACAAACTGAGCTAACAGCAGTTAACAAACTGAGCTAACAGCAGCTAACGGCAGCTAACAAACTGAGCTAATAGCAGCTAACGGCAGCTAACAAACTGAGCTAACAGCAGCTAACAAACTGAGCTAACATGAGCTAACAGCAGCTACAGCTGTCAGCAGTTTACTTCACTGTCCATCATAAACTCTGTAAATCACAGAGAGTTGAGGCGGAGCAGGAGCGACCCGGAGCCCAAAGTTACATAGTGTGAGAACAGACGTACGAATTCATTCATGCGGCTCAAACGTTGTGATACTTCATACTACGTATCGTAGGCAGAGATTCATACGCTGACTACCCCACTGTCATCTTTATGAGAGGTCAAGGCTCGCATCAACACTGTAGAGTTATTTTTAATAATCCGTCTGTTTGCATTTCAACCATTGCTGTGATCTGTTGCAGCCCCATGCTACTGTATACATGATTATGGACAATGAATAAAAAAAACCAAAACCACCAACAGACCTTTAACATACAGGCACTAGTTTGTAATGGTGCCAACACATTTAGGCTTTTAGTATCAGGCTGAGATCTTTAAGAGCTTCGATTCCTTTAATCTACTTTCCTGTTTTATCAATAGAACAAAATATGAGCTGAAGCCGATGTGTTCGAGATGACAGAATATACCGATTTCTGTGCCATAATTCAACCACGAAGCGTTTGAAGTCTTGTCACACACACCTACAGCGCTGATCTTACCTCAAAATTAATTTTTATTTCCAGTCAAATGAAGTTTCTCCGAGCGCTTTAGGGAAGATTAATGCGTTAATGTGGCTCGGAAAGTTGATGTTTTTTGGTTTCGCTGCCTTTAATCGAACGGTTCGGATGAAAGGCACGAGATCGTCAGAGTTTATGTAACATGTAATCCTGTTGGTTCTGCCTGTGATTTACTGCAAGGTGCCCTGTATTTATCTTGTTCCCACATGATTGTTTACATATGTGTGATATTAGACGTTTCAGCTGATGGCGAGGCGAGGCGTGGAGCAATGACGGATGGTTTGTAACATGAAAAGCTTCCACTGAAGCTGCCAGCTAATATTCACTCTGACTTTAACTCCCTTCAGTCTCTGCCAGCTCCATTTAGCTGTTAAATGCTCCATTACATTCACCTCTAACTCTGTCTGTCTGCTGCTGGAAACCAGACAGTGAGAAGTCGTCGACCTGTGGTCAGAGAACACGTCGGTTCGCCAACGCTTGAAATTTGTTGTATTAATTTAATCTGTGATCTGATCTCAGCAACATATTCCAACATGTCAGCTACACCAACACGAACCAAAACAGTGAAGCTGCTGGCCATGAAACCAAAACAATCAGCTCAAAGAGGTTAAAACGCGACTTAAAGAAAGCAGCATAGCTACTGTAGCTCTGGTTACTCTAACCTCCAAACCGACCGCGGTCGCCTCAGCAATGTGTGGCCGTTCTAGTCAATGTTTCAAACCCTGGGGCGGTCGGTAACGTAGTGGGTTAAGCGGCCGCCCCGTGTGTGGAGGCTATAGTCCTCGCTGCAGCTGGCCCGAGTTCAAATCCCGTATCAGACGGCTAATTTACTGCGTGTCACTCCCTCTCTCTGTGCATAAAAAGGCCTAAAAAAATTATGTTTCAAACCCGCAGTTTGGTTAGGAAAAAAGCGGACCTCTGCTCGTAGACACAGAAACAGCATAGAGAGAGTCTGGTGGATTTTCAAAATAAAACACCCTGTGCAAACTGCCGGTTTTAAAGAAGCAAAACAAATGAACTACGTTTCCACATGCAGAAGAATATTTAGAAGAACATAAACCAGGAAAATGCTCAAATCTGAGCAAGTAAACAAAGTGTGGCGGGCTGAAACGCTCCCGGTGGAGTTTGAAGTCGCGGGCAGGACGGACCAAAACAGTGCAGCAGCCGCGACGTGGCAGAGACGTGTCCGGTGGAGGTTTCGGGGTTAGTGCTAACTATAAACTATAAACTGAATGAAATCAGCTTCAGGCTGTGACTTCTTCTGTCTAACGTGATACCTTAAACATAGGAACATATCAAGGGTTAACTTCATGTCACTATGCTATTTTATTTTACTATCTTCTGATGTTTTATAATCAAATACTTAATGATATAATCATTGAATAATCGTGAGCTGCAGCCCTAAGAGCTTCTTCAACATGCCTCCTGTGTCGTGACGTTGGTTTCTGTCTTTGGCAGGAGGGACCAGCAGGGCCGGGTGGTGTTTCTCCGAGGGTTTACCATCTGCATGGCCTGACTACCCCTTGTTTTGTCTGCGAGCAGACAGGCTGTGGCCCGAACGACACCGGGCCCGGTTCCAAACGTCTCCACTCCTTCCGTTGTTTGCAACAGAATCTGCACGCCCTAATCAATGCCGCCAGCCCGCACCGGTTGCATCTTGTTTGAAACTCTGCGTTTGTGAAGTGAGAGAGGCCGAGAATAGAAAAAGAGAATGAGGAAGTCTAAAATCAGGTTAACACAGCCCACCCCGCCTCGATGCCATCTTTAACCTCGGCACCTCACTAATTACCGTACAGGGCTGCCTCTCATCCTCCCCCTTCAACACACACACACACACACACACACACACACACACACACACCCACACACTGAGGTCAGAGCATGGCCTGTAGTCCATGCAGGTAATGAGAGACCATATGTGCAGCTCCAGACGAACACTGTGCGGTCCTCGCATGTACTCGTTTGTTTGAGTTTCATCCCCGTTATCAGTGTGTGGGCCCGGTTCTGCACGAATTTCTAAAGCCGTATGGTTCAATTAAGCTGACCACATCTGACACACACACACGACTCCACCCAAAGCACCTCTTTCCGACCTCACAAGAGAAGTAGATTAGGGCCTTTGGGAGGCGGAACAGGAGGGCACCTCTAGGCCAGACAGAGCGGCAACGCGCGACTCCAGCTGCAGCGAACGTGGAAACAAAAGTTTCAGGAATTGTAAAAGAACGGAAATGTTCAGCTGTGATTTAATCAGTTAACGGGTGGAGATGACTGACAGTGCACACACTCGTTTCCAAATATAAACCTCCGACTGGAAGATTAACTCAACAAAAACCCCAAATCCTGCTCTCTGCATCCTCTCAGCAGAGGTAAAGACGGGACCAGCGGTGAAAACATAATCTCTCTCTCTGTTCACACAGCGGCTTCTCCATGACCTGCCAACAGCAGCAGGCACCCAACCCTCACCCCTCCCTCCGAAACCACATAAACACACCGCCGTGCACGGCACAGCTGTCCAGCCCTAAATGTAGCTTCAAGTGAGACGCACAGATTTGAACCGAATGAATCTAATGAGTAAAAAATCTCGTTCAGGTGGATTACAGAGAGCCGTCAGTTTTCATTAACGGACACGAAGCGGTTAAATATTAGATCTGTAATAAAGTCGTGTGTTTTTACACGGCGAGTTATTTACATCAAAATTCAACATTTACATTTCAGATTTTGGAACACTGGAGACAAATACAGGACAAACTTAGGGAGTGTGTAAAAATGATCTAAGTGTATGAAAGTATTTTCTTTTTCTGCATCACTCTCATCCGTTAAATCTCAAATTATTATGACTGTGTTGAACCGGTGCAGCTCCTTTAACCGAAGAACGACAATAAAAAGAACCACAAAGCAACAATACTACAAGAATTTGAATGAAAATACTTAAACTGTATACTTTTGTTGCCATGGCACCGTGCACAGTAGCTCTGAACACTTCTGTCTTCTTAGGACTTCTGTTTGAGAAACAGTCGTAAAAGATTCAAGATAACGTACCCTGATCGACATTTTACATCGATAAAACTATGAACACGTTTTCACAAACATCCCTGCGCACATAGAGGCACAACATCGGGTGGAAACTGACAGATTTCTGAGCATGAAGCGCTTCTTGCTGCATCACTAATTGATCCGATCGGCGACTTAAGACGTATCTTACGACACAAAAGCACATTTATGACTCGTGGGACACAGGAAAAAAACTTTTTTCCCTCCCAGATGTTTGAATTAAATAAAAACATCTTTCTCCTTTTCCTGACTGCCCAAATACTTTTCACACGCTGCCTCGGCGATGAGCCTCCTCACGAAGCTGTGAGACATTCAATACAAGTCTGGTTTATTCCACTGACGACGTATCGACTGTAGATTGTCTTCTTCTTGTGTACTCTGAGTATCTTTTTAGTTGTAGTACTTTGAAGTACTTTAACAGTTATTGTACTTTGCTAAGGTGTTATAACTCAGAGGAGAAGCTGCAGGTTACACAACTGTCCTCACGTTTTAATGCACGCTCAGTGACCCGTATCAAACGCACCCACGGTGTTGTGTTGTGCACGAGGTGAAGCTTTGCAAACTTCTAACTCCTTATGATGAAGCAAATTGTTGCATAAGACTCAGACTGACACTCAGACAGGTGAGTTCAGTAACTACAGAAATGGAAATCAACATCCACTGTGTTGCCTAGCAATGCGTGCGCTTCAGGCGGTGTGTTTGTGTCTGCAGCCTCATGTTTTGCTCGTTTCTGCAGCGCCTGAGCTCTTTTTTATTCATTTTTTCTGTTTCATTGTTTTGAGGCTATAAGAAGGTCGTTGTATATTTAGAATTTATAATCTGTGATACGCAGGGCTGGGACTGAGTGTGACACCGGCTCTAAACGGTCTGTAATCCTCGCAGGCGAACGTGCACAATGAGAGTATAAAGAACGGGAGCGCATGACGTCAACCGAAGGGTTCTAATCTAAAAATAAGCAAAGACGTAGATCATCGGCAGACCTAAGATGGCTCGAATGACGCCTTTAACAGCACCCACCTGTCAATCAAAGCGTCCACGCTCTTAATCCTGCATAACTTTAAGCCTTAATATAATGTGAACAGGTGAGTTGTATATAAATTCACCCTCAGTACAGTTGTCATGAACGGGGAAATTAGCTACAGAGACCAAAACTGTTTTTTGTACCAGGCTGTAAACATGTTTATTTCTGCTGTGAAGTTGGACATTTGGACATGGGGATTTATGGAGACTGACTCACTTCTGGAACCAGCCTCAAGTGGATGTTAGAGGAACTGCAGTTTTACTGCTGCTTGGTCATATCCCACGTGAACCATCTCTGAGAGCTCTTCACACATGAACCTCGCTGTAGTTTGGAGTTACAGTAAGAGCAGACGACCTAACCAAGGTCAACTGTCCACTGCAGGGACGCACACACACACACACACACACACACACACACACACACACACACACACACACACACACACAGTGGATACACATTAACCTCACTTGTGCTCTGCGACACATAGAGGAGATTATATAAATCATCTCATGCGTCACGCATACAGGCGCACACACTCCCTCCTCCTCTCCGGCCTGTATTAGAAATCGCTCTGTGGTTATAATTTTAAATCCAATTGAGGCGCCGAGAGAGCAGAGGAGGTGCTGTGACCATCGGATGAACTGCTGTCCTTCCAGCGCCGCTGTCATCAGAGCAAATATTTCATCCCGTGTGTCTTCATGACGTCTTTCATGTCTGATTTATAAAGAGACACCCAGAAACTTTTTGCCACACTCTCACGAAAGTTGTTGTGAATAAATCAGACGGCGTGTCTCGCTCACCGCTGGCGGTCTGCAGTCTGCTCATAAATCCACAGACATAGACGGTGTTATAATACAAGACGGATCAATGCGATCGATCCGACCCAAACAGAAGCGGCTCTCGTCCCCAAAATCTCATCTTAAAATGTGAGATTCTCAGAAAGGAGAGAGGGAGGAGTGCAGGAATCTCACGCTCACGTAAAAGTACTCTTACTTTAATGTACTCTGATACTGTTAAATTAAAAGATACATTTTTAAGCTGAATCTGGTCGCTGCACTGTCGTCCTCACGAGTAAGCATCAAAATATGAAGTTAATTAGTTAATCACCTGTCAGTTCATACCTGGCCTCACCTTCCCTTCATCCTCTCTTGCTTCCCTTCCTGTTCAGTCCAGTATCATCTGGAGGCTGTGCGCAGCTTTAGAGACAAACATCAAAATATCTGTCTGTCTAACCAGGTCTCACCAAAAGGAGAAGCCTCGTTCTGAATTCTCTGGTTGCAGAAAGTCGACAGTGGAAGAGTTTGTTGTGTTGAGTACAGAAAACAGCACAGCGCATCGCTACGTCTGAATATTTAGCCGATTTCCACGATGTGGACGGTCGATCAGACCGTTATTTATCTGAAGGAAGAGTGAGAGAGGCAGCACTTTTGTCAAAAACTTGCAGTTCCTCTTGTCGTCCACTTGAGGCTGGCTCCAGAAATGAGTCAGTCTCCATAAGTCCCCATGTTCAAATGTTAAAGTTATGCAGAATTTGTGGCGGTCGGTAGCATAGTGGGTTGTGCGGCCGCCCCGTGTGTAGAGGTTACAGTCCTCGCTGCAGCTGGCCCCGGTTCGAATCCTTTACTGCGTGTCTCTGCCCCCTGCTTCCTGTCTATCTTCAGCTGTACTATCATTAAAGGCGTAAAGGCCAAAAAAATAATAATAAAAAAAGAAAGTTATGCAGAATTAAGGGCGTGGACGCTTTGATTGACAGGTGGGCGTGGTTACAGATGGCTTATTCGAGAAACCAGGCGCCAGTCATCACTTAGATTACCCGGCAGGCTAAGGTGACGTCATGAACACGCTGTCCATTCATTATACTGTCAGTGATTTTAATACTACCCAGGCTGCTATAATAAAGCTACACAGCAGCAAACTGTTGCTTTTTGTCACAAACTCAGTGAACAAAGACGATGCCTGTATATAAATAGGCCGCAGTGCAGCCTGTTTCAAATCTTGTAGGTAGCATTCATCATTTTCTTCGAGGCGTTTAACCAAACTGTAGAAAAACATCTCAGAGTTTCAGCCTGCGTCCATCCCTCTGCTGCTGCTGCCTGCTCCTCTTTGGACGAGTCACAGCCACCAGAGTTTAGCAGACATCCACCCATGCTGCCCTGCTGGCGGGTTCACGCGCCAGCACGGCAGCATGTATGGATGTAGGGAACGAGATAGACAGATGGAGGATACAGAGAAGACGGGAGGATGGCAGACGCACAAGAGTGCTGAGAGGGAAGGGAAAGGAGGGGGGGGATGAGATGAGCGATGTACTGTAAACGGCCACATGAAGGCAGGATGGAAAGATGGAGCCTGTACGGTCGGAGCAGAAATGAAAAGGGGCGAGTGGAGAGGGTGGAGGAGAGACTGGTAAGTGAATGTTCATCATGGGCTGGTCTCTAATCAGCTTTAAAGGGTCTAATTAGGACTAAAATAACCACATACTGTAATCATACAAAGCATGTACATATACATACTGTATATATATATATATATGATGGGTGCACCACATGTCAGCTCTGCTTGTACTTACATGTTGCATATTCCTAAATGAATGTATTTGATCTGTATTACTGCACAGCACAGAGAGGGGGGTTTGCCAGCACGTTACTTCATCAATGCGACTTTAAAAGCAGTAGCAGATATCGAGGAAGAAGATAAAATATATAAATATTAAGACGGAGATACTGTTTACTCGAGTAAACAGCTCAAAATTCTCAATATTTTGAATATTTTGGAAGATTTGCTTTTGCCTCCAAAAGCGACAAGGAGGTTTTCAGGGGAATGCTGTGACGGGAAGCGGGGAGCCTGTGTCGTGCCAGAACAGGAGCTAGGCGATGTAATCGGGCTCAGCAGCCTCTACGGACATAATGGCAGAGGAGAAGAGAGCGAAGAGGACGCTGACGGAGGAAGCTAAGAAGAGAAAAGGAGAGAGTGAGCGAGCAAGAAGCCGCCGGACAAGAGTAAATGTGGGACTGACTTTTAGCGGTTGGTGAGAGCTTGGTGAAATAAAATAATGTAATGTAATGTAACCAGAACAAATACTCGAGTACAGCTGTCAGTATTCTCCACAGCGGGATTACACTCTGAAGCCGGAGGCGCTTAATTGCAAAATTCAACATAACGACGCTTTAAAACAATCGTTTGTCTTGCTGCCGCCTGAAATCTGTGACCGGGGCTGGAATCCGAAGGATTAGAAAACATCACTTTACGCGGATTAACAGACTTCTTTTGCGGCGCACACACACCAGATGTGGCCTTAAGTAGGCCGTCCCAACAAAAACGTAGAGGATCAGGGTGACGATCCTGTGAAATAGCTAATCCTAAAGGCTTCCAGTGAGTGGCTGCATGTCTGATCTTCCCCCGCTGACAGACGCCATATCACCGATCCATGCGCGGCGTGTTTGGCAGGCAGGAAAAACTCGTCTGTCCTCCGAGAGCCATCGACTTGAACGTTTGACAGACTTTTATTTTCTCAGCAGAAGGTGTCTTCTGGGAATCATTTGGCAGAGGAAATGTTTTCCACTTTGTTTCGAGCGGCATAATGGACAAGCAACTGCAATGGTTTCTATGCACATTGTTTGTTTTCACGTGTCGGTCCCTTTTTTTCTATGCATGTGCATTCCTACTGTTCTGCTAAAAGCTTTGATTCAACAAAGAGTCAGAGCGGCTCGACAGGCGAGCTCACTCTAGACTGTAAACATGTTTATTTCTGCTGTGAAGTTGGACATTTGGACATGGGGACTTATGGAGACTGACTCACTTCTGGAGCCAGCCTCAAGTGGACGTTTGAGGAACTGCAGCTTTTGGTACTTCTGCTTCATTTCCCAGCCAGGGTTGGGTTCAAACATTTTAAAAGTTGTTTGCTTGTCATCTTGCAGACAGACCTGATGAAGTGTAAATTAAAACTTTGTACAAATTGGCATCATGATTTCATTATTTCAGCATCTTTTTGATCCGTTTACTACGATCAAAACATTTGGATTCAGTGTTAGCTGACAAATGTGAGTGAACTCACTTTGTTTGGTTTTAGATCCGTCTTTGATCGATGTCGCAGATTATTCTTCGTGAAACTTAAACTTGTTTTGCACCTTTTCATCAAATTCTAAATATAATATTTTTTACCGGACTACAGAGAGAAGAGAAAGTACCTGTGCCGTGTTCGAACAGCGAGTCAGCCCGTGGCAGCCACATTTCACACCCTGTTTGTTTCTTTCACGGTTTTAAATTAACAGCACAAACCCACAGGCATCACACATCCTTCAAGGGTTAGCAGAGGCTGATTCAAAAGACAGCAGGCCTTCGCTCGAGCAGGTCCACTCGCTCGTCTCTCGCTGCTGCAACCGGGCAACAAACTCGAGGACGGATATAGATTTCA
Source organism: Larimichthys crocea (assembly GCF_000972845.2). Classification (NCBI taxonomy): domain Eukaryota; kingdom Metazoa; phylum Chordata; class Actinopteri; family Sciaenidae; genus Larimichthys; species Larimichthys crocea. The sequence goes on from NC_040030.1 coordinate 14,955,544, forward strand.
GCTTTCAAATTCTTTTTTTTTTTTTTTAAAAGTCTGAACCACCTTTGTGTGGTTACTTTGGATCAAAGCAGGAAATCCAGCCCTCCCATGCTGCCGGTGGCGGTGACAATGTGCTCTATTCAACCCCGTCTGAGAGCACCTAGTGGAGGAGGGGAGAGGCAATAATGGAGATGCAGCAGAGTGTGAAGTCCAAAACACACACACATGAAGAAAAGAGAGGAGTGGGTTTTCTGCTAATCTGGAGCAGAGGTCTGAAAAATGTGGGCTAAGAGGACACCAAAGAGTCCTGGAGGAGCTGGAGGAGTCCGTGAGGGAGTTCAGAGGAGTTCCCCACTCGTGGACGAATCTTTTAATTGGACCTGAAATGTCATTCACGACATGATAACCCAGATAAAGAATACAAATGATTCTGATTCAAATGAGTCTGTTCAAATGTTGGTGAGGAACCAAAGCTGATGACGACAGACGACGAGGTAAAAACCAAAAAGCAGTTACTTACAAATTTGGCTGGGTGGTTAATAAAACTTTTGTCTTTGGTCTGACAAACTCAGAACTCATTTATTCTGACTCTACACAGAGAATAACTAAATAATTGCATTTTTAAAGCCGCCAATCAACAAAGTTTGGAATCAAAATGTTGCAGCAGGTTGTCACGACCAAGCAGCAACCTGAGCGAGCGTCAGAAGCTGCAGCGATGAGGAGAATCATCTTATTAAGCACGGTTACTCCGTCTCATCCAGCACTGTACACCGTAAACTATTAAACAGTATTACTGATGTCTCTCCGCCTGCACACAGGTGGAGAAACCAGATCCTGCACTATCAGGTGTCACTGGACCCCACCACCTCCACCTCCACCACCACCCCACCTATCCTTATCGACCTGCCAGCTCCACTCAACCACCTGCTCTGGTGTGTTTGGAGGATTCAGAGGAGGGTTGTGGAGTTTGACCTTTCCCCTCCTGGCTGACCACAGAAAGGCCTTTGGATGTGAGGAGGGGGTCCATGAATGCAAGTTTTCCATGTGTGCTTTGAAAAATACGGCAAAAAAACCTCAATCAATACCCGGCGCCTGATCACGCAGGGCTGGAATAATGATTCAAAACATTTATCTGCCTTCAGGTTCGTTCTGAGCATGAAAGCTCGCAGCTCCCACCGAGTTTAATAAAGACATCGGGGCCTTTTATTGGAGAAATTACAGATCTGAGAAAAAACCTCAATCATTCGTTTAAACACATCAAACAGAAGATGATGATTTAACCCAACTGGCAGACGAGGAGACGTCTGAAAAGGTTAGTCTCGAGATTATGTTTAAAGATGCTGACATATTGTGAAGCCTTCTGCCTCTTTTTGGCAGAGTGCTCGATATTTAACAAGTCAGGGAATCAAAGGCAAACATTGTGTTTAATTAAAGGCACAGGACTGACTGTAAAAAAAAATAGTGAAAGATTGTCAAACTATGAAAATATGTCATTAATATATCACTATATTATTTCAAAACCTTTATTTATACAGCATTTTAAGGGAATTCATACAGAATAATGTAGAATTTTATATTACAGACTGTAAATTATACAGTAAAACACCGTAATATTTAATGGCATATTTAAAAAGGATGTTAGTACTGTTGGTTTCACGTTTAGTTTGCCATTTTATTCCATATTTTAAAACGTCTGTAGATTTTACGGTTAAAAAAAAGCTGCTAAACCAAAACAGTAAAAGACCGTAAAATGTGTCGTTAAATATTAGTGTATAATTAACAGTCTCTAATATAAAATATGACTTTATTCTGTATACATTTTCTTTAAATGCAGTAGAAATAAAAGTTATGAGATAAAACAGTTTTACTGTATACGGTAAAACACCGTAATATTTAATGGCATATTTTAAAGCATCTTTTACCGTCATGGTTTTCACCGTAAAATCTACAGACATTTTGAAATAGGAAACAAAAAAACCTTAAACATGAAATCAACAGTACTAACATCCTTCTACCGTAATATTAGAAAAGGTTATGCCTCAAACAAGCTGCCAGTTTTTTACCGTAAAAACAAGGGTTTGTTTTTTATACAGTGTAATACAGAGATGGCTGTGTAAATGTGAGAAGACAGTCACTCAATCAGTATAAAGAAACACCTGAGCGGCTCAGCTGTCCGTCCACCTACATTTAGACCCACGGTGAGCGTCAGGCCTGTGTGGTAAAATACCGGTCGATGTTCTCGAGCTGCAGACTCGTGGAAAGTTCAAAAAGACTTCACGCTGAGTCACAGTGATACAAACAGGAAACAGGTTTGTTACCTCGACAACGTGCTGTTGTTTTTTAAAAGTTTTGAACGTCTGTGTAGAGCTGTATATACAATCAGCAACCTCTGTGTCTGTGAAGTGAAGCCAGAAACTGCAGTTCCTCAAACGTCCACTTGAGGCTGGCTCCAGAAGTGAGTCAGTCTCAAGTCCCCATGTTCAAATGTACAACTTCACAGCAGAAATAAACATGTTTACAGCCTGGTACAAAAAACAGTTTTGGTCTCTGTAGCTAATTTCCACACTGTCTGTAAATTTTTTTGCGTATTTTCTTGATCGCGATCGTGAAGCGAGGGAGTTACAATCACCTCTAGATGGCACTAAATGCTACACGCAGATGATGTCACAGTGATGTCATCAGGGTTATCTTGGTTACACACCATAGCAGGCGTTTAGGAGGCAGAAAAAAATGAAAAGGAGCCACTGTGTTGCATCGTGGGTAATGTAGGCTCTGACCTGTACTCTTAGGAATTAAAAAGAGAGGTTATCGCAGCCTGTGCTGCTTCAATTTGGGGCCAAAACTTTACACACCTGCAACACAGCAGAGCTGAAGTCCATCTTTAATGTGTGAGACACGAGAAAACATGAATATTTGTTTGACTCTCGGTGTAGAAGAAGGTTTGTAACACAGACACTCTGCTGTATCCTGTTTCTGTTTGGAGGAAACGCAAAATCAAACTGTGTGAACGTTTAATGGACGTGAGGATGGAGGAGAGACGAGAAGAAGGAGAGGAGAGGAGAGGAGAGGAGAGGAGGAGAGGAGAGGAGAGACGAGAAGAAGGAGAGAGGAGAGGAGAGGAGAGACGAGAAGAAGGAGAGGAGAGACGAGAAGAAGGAGAGGAGAGGAGAGGAGAGGAGAAACACCTCTCCACCTCCACTTTCTCCTATCATCAGCTCTCTAGAAACACAAGCAGCAGCCTCAACCACTAACTGGACTAGTCCCAGTCCTGGTGTGTAAACCAGTAAAACCATAAAGACGCTACATGAGGACAAAGTGGTGAAAACACACACACACACACACACACACACACACACACACACACACTGGTGACTGAAGAGACATACAGAATGTGAGGTTACAAGTGTAAGTCTGGAATAGTGCAGATGCTTGAATCAAAAGATGTGTGTGTGTGTATGTTTGTGTGTGTGTGTATGTGTGTGTGTTTGTGTGCATTTGTGTGTGGAGAGAGAGAGAGAGAGAGAGAGAGAGAGAGAGAGTCTCTCCATTGAATAATGCAAATATGAGTCAAATGTTTTACCCCAGGCAGGCACAGGGTAAGATCGAGGCGCGGCTGGAAGACTTGCCTCAGTGGACACACACACACACACACACACACACACACACACACACACGGTCCGATAATTACACACAGCGGGGTTATATCTGTGCTATTACACAACCCGTGAGTGAAATGATCTCAGTAGGAAGACATCACTGATGCTTTCTGAGCGCTAAACGTCAAATATCAAGAGAAAGACGCGACTTACTTGTTGGAAATCTCTCCCCACATGTGTGCGCTCGTTTTCTTCTTCTGTATCCTCCTATCGGTGATTTAAAATCAAAGTGAAATCCACGGAAATTAATAAATAAATGAAGATATAAAACCGAGGGACCGAGTGTGGAGAGAGCCAAAGAGGAGAGAGGGAGCGGGAGAGAGCAGCGAGAGGCGGCCGGGCTGACTGAGCCGGAGCCGAGAGGCGAGGAAGAGTTTGTCTCTTCAGCACCACACCGCTCTGAACAGCTCCCGCTGACGTCACCGCCTGGCTACGACGCCACGCCCACTTCCGCCTCCTCCTCCTCCTCAGAGAGAGAGAGAGAGAGAGAGAGAGAGAGACATGTGTTCATCATGGAGGTGTAAATGTTCAAATATTCCTCCTTCACTCTCTCATAAACTGACAGATGTTAAATCCTGTTGATCCACACTCACCTGTGACCAGGTGAACGGTGTCTCTCCGGGTCGGGAGAAGTACGTAACTCTTTACGGCACTAAGTCACACACCACCATGAACTATTTCACTGATTTTATGGAGAAAATGTTGTGAAAATTACGATTTTTACAGAGTCTCCTGATGGACAGTGAAGTAAACTGCCTGCCAGCTGCAGCTGCTGTTAGCTCTTAGTTACTGTTTGACCATCGGAATGAAGAGGAGGCTTACAGGAAAAATACTGACGGCGAGAGGAGCCGGTGTCATGCCAGAACCAGAGCTGGACGAGCTGGCAATGTAACACGGGCTCAGCAGCCTCTATGGACAAAATGGCAGAGGAGAAGAGAGCGAAGAGGACCTTGACGAAGGAAGCTAAGAAGACAAAAGGAAAGAGTGAGCGAGCAAGAAGCCGCCGGGTTTGGATCAGGTTCGAGCACAGCCTCTGAGACCAACAAAAAAACGTTAGCTGCTCATTTACAGAGTTTCCCGATGGACAGTGAAGTAAACGGCAGCCAACTGCAGCTGCTGTTAGCTCTTAGTTACTGTTTGACCGTCGGAATGAAGAGGAGGCTTACAGGAAAAATACTGACGGCGAGAGGAGCCGGTGTCATGCCAGAACCAGAGCTGGACAAGCCGGTAGTGTAACCCGGGCTCAGCAGCCTCTATGGACAAAATGGCAGAGGAGAAGAGAGCAAAGAGGATGTTGACGAAGGAAGCTAAGAAGAGAAAAGGAAAGAGTGAGCGAGCAAGAAGTCACCGGGTTCGGATCGGGTTCGAGCACAGCCTCGGAGACCAACAAAAAAACGTTAGCTGCTCATTTACAGAGTTTCCTGTTTGACAGTGAGGTAAACTGCAGCCAACTGTAGCTGCTGTTAGCTCAGTTTGTTAGCTGGAGTGTTACTGTTTGACTGTTGGGATGAAGAGGAGGCTTACAGGAAAAATACTGACGGCGAGAGGAGCCGGTGTCATGCCAGAACCAGAGCTGGACAAGCCGGCAATGTAACCCAGGCTCAGCAGCCTCTATGGACAAAATGGTAGAGGAGAAGAGAGCAAAGAAGACGTTGACGGAGGAAGCTAAGAAGCGAAAAGGAAAGAGTGAGTGAGCAAGAAGCTGCCGGGTTCGGATCGGGTTCTAGCACAGCCTCTGAGACCAACAAAAAAACGTTAGCTGCTCATTTACAATTTCCCGATGGACAGTGAAATAAACTGCCTGCCAACTGTAGCTGCTGTTAGCTCAGTTTGTTAGCTGGAGTGTTACTGTTTGACCGTCGGAATGAAGAGGAGGTTTACAGGAAAAATACTGATGGCGAGAGGAGTTGGTGTCGTGCCAGAACCAGAGCTGGACAAGCCGGTAGTGTAACCTGGGCTCAGCAGCCTCTATGGACAAAATGGCAGAGGAGAAGAGAGTGAAGAGGACGTTGACGGAGGAAGATAAGAAAAGAAAAGCAGAGAGTGAGCGAGCAAGAAGCCGCCGAGTTCGGATCGGGTTCGAGCACAGCCTTTGAGACCAACAAAAAAAACGTTAGCTGCTCATTTACAGAGTTTCCTGATGGACAGTGAAGTAAACTGCAGCCAACTGCAGCTGCTGTTAGCTCAGTTTGTTAGCTGGAGTGTTACTGTTTGACCGTCGGGATGAAGAGGAGGCTTACAGGAAAAATACTGACGGCGAGAGGAGCCGGTGTCATGCCAGATCCGGAGCTGGACAAGCTGGCAGTGTAGCCGTGCTCATGGACAAAATGGCAGAGGAGAGGAGAGCAAAGAGGACGTTGACGGAGGAAGATAAGAAGAGAAAATGAGAGAGTGAGCGAGCAAGAAGCTGCCGGGTTCGGATCAGGTTCAAGCACAGCCTCTGAGACCAACAAAAAAATGTTAACTGCTCATTTACAGAGTTTCCTGATGTACAGTGAAGTAAACTGCTGCCAACTGTAGCTGCTGTTAGCTCATGTTAGCTCGGACTGTTAGCTCAGAGCACCGGGGGAGTGTTAGTGTTTGTACCACAGGCATTTTGGAAGAAGAAGAAGAAGAAGAAGAAGAAGAAGAAGAGGAGGTTTTCAGGGAATACTGACGGCAAGAGGAGCCAGTGTCGTGCCAGATCCAGAGCTGGACAAGCCGGCTCAGCAGCCTCTATGGACATAATGGCAGGGGAAAAGAGAGCAAAGAGGACGAGGATTGATTCATAAGTCATAAATTAAACAACAAAAACACTTCCCATCATTCCCGGCGTTCCCTGCGAGCTGATGGATTTATCGTCTAACACATTGATCACACATTAAGACGTCTGTCATGAGTCACGAATCCTGCAAACTAGTTTCACTATTAGACTTTTCAGAGCACCGTCTCCTTCTAATCAAACCTGACAGACTCGAGTGGTTCCACAGTGATGTTGACTCATTTAAGCGACGTCTTATATCTTCAGACAGACTCTCGAACAGGCGCATCACTCCCTCAGAGAGCAGATCTGGAATTTTCGGGTACATTAAATGGTTTGCTTTTGAACTAATGTAAGTCAGGGATGGATAAACATCTCGTCAGTTATAAACTGCTGATGTAGTCTGTTTATGTAAGTGGATTTAGAGGTTAGGGTTTGGTGGCAAATGATATTAAATACAGCGACTGTGTCACAGTTTAAGACAAACCTAAATGTAGGTAAAACATAGAAACAAAGAAGAAGCCCTGAGCTTCAGAGACAACTCACCTGTTCACATTATATTAAGACTTAAAGTTATTCAGGATTAAGATCAAATCTCTACGGACAGTAGGGGGCTCCGTACAGATCTTCTTGAATATGAACTCAATCTACAATGAATAAAAACTTTCTTTTAAACACATTTCACCGGCAGTCTTTCCCACTGCCACAGAGTAACCTCTCTCTCACAGGAATGAAGATATCCGAAACTTACAACGCTTTTAATAAGTTGGTATTTAAGTACAAAAGGAGCCATTATGAACCTCACAAACAGTCACTTCTTTCCCGTCGTATCATTACTCTCTTTTGGATCGAGCCTGAGCAGCTTGTGTTTGGTCCAAATACTCACTCGCTTCACTTAACGGATTTTGTTTTCTGAACGCCTACTGAGAGCTTCTCATCCCCAAAGACACAAAGATCCTTCTGTCTTAAGAAAAACCACAAATCAAACTAAAAAAAAAAGAAGTATGTCCTGTACAGTAGGTTGTACACGATGTTATGAAACAACGCTGAACAACGAACTGAAAAACTCAGGTGAGGTCAGGTGATCGAAGCCTAAAAGCAATAAATGACTCAGAGACTGAAACACTCTGATGAAAAGAGTCTATTTCTGCTTCAGGATACATTCTCTCTCTTTCATCACTGTGAACTGAATCTTATTCTGCTCGGGCGTCGACATCTTCGTTAATTTTATGCCAGTAAATCTCTTCTGAAACAAGCAGCAAGATGGAAAATGCAGATGATGGAAAGGAAAAGCCCAAAGCATCTTTTTTTGTTGTTGTGTTTGTTTTCCCCTTCCGGTGGCAGTAAGGATGGATGTGTGAGCCTCCTACGCACCGTCAGGTTTCATCCCAAAACTGTTCGCTCGATTTAAGAGAGTTCAGACTCGGCAGCTTAAATGTTGTGACATATTTAAATGCTTCTGGTCAGACGCAACAACAAAATGCACCGTGCTGTAAATATATTGCTGTCATAACTGAGGAACACTGTCCGTAGATGGCTTGCTAATTAGCAGGTAAGTCAAAGAGCTGCAGGTTTTAGCCAAGCTGCAACCTCTGCCAATGTGGAAGTGAGTCAGTCTCCATAAGTCCCCATGTTAAAAACTTCACAGCAGAAATAAACATGTTTACAGCATGGTACAAAAAACAGTTTTGGTCTCTGTAGCTAATTTCCCCAATCATGACAGGGGTGACTCACTTCTGGAGCCAGCCTCAAGTCTCAAGTAGACATCTGAGGAACTGCATTGGCTTCAATTCAGGTTGCCACTTGCTAAAACCTGCAGCGTTTTGATGTCAAGACCTAGCAGCCAATTAGCAACAACCCTAGAACTCACTTGTTCAAATTATATTAAGGCTTAAAGTTCTGCAGAATTAACAGCATGAAAATAGTTTTTTAATCAACTAATTTAAAAATCATACATGTTGCTGCAGCGGATATCCCTCTGCTTTTCGCAAAGAGCGCTGTGGGTTTAATTATCCTTGACAGGTTGATGTGCTTTTCCAACTCATAGTTCATATTTGCAATAAATCGAATGTGACATGAATGTGTGACATAATTACTTTACCCATGGACTGGCTCTTGGAAATGAGCAAACATATTTACATCTACATCCTCTGAGGCTAAATGATCTAAACCCACGCTGCATCATTAGTCTGAACAGGAAGCTTGACATCTGAATGAAGTGAGGATTTATTGGTTCGGCAGAGAGGAGCAGACCGAGGCCTTGACTGTTTGTTGCCGTGTTATATTTGAGCTACGAGGCTGGAAGGCGGCCTCTGGAGTCCTCGAGGAGATTAGAGAAGGTGAAAAGAGGCTGTAATATTGAATTTAGGACATGAGGGATTGTGGGGGCTTACATCACGGTAGTTGGGTGATCTGGGAATCAGATAGTGTCTAAGGTGATTTGCCATGCAGTATGTGAGCAGCACCTGGCCTCCCGAGGGGATAATCCTTCACAACGGATGAAAATCCTGAATTCTCAAAACTCTGAATCATGAAAATTCCCTGGAAGTGAAGAGTGGGACCAACATATGCTGTGAGACACTGACTGTGGGTGGAATATATAGGCAGCAAGTGACCATTTTGTCCTCAAAGTTGACATGTTAGAAGCAGGAAACAATGGACATGCTGGGTCCGACTGGGTCAGAGCATCTCAAAACTGCAGCTTTTGGGGGGTCAGTACCTAAAAGGGTTCATGGAAGAAAACATCAAGGATCATTGATCTATGTGGGGAGTGAAGGCTGGCCTGTGTGGTCCAACAGACAAGTTACTGTAGCTCAAACTGCTGAAAAAGTTCATGCTGGTTCTGATGAAAAAGTTTGTTGCCCATGCCGAACCCCGTCCACTGCCGAAAGCGCCAACAACGGACCCGTTAACATCAGAATTGGACTATGGAGCAATGACAGAAGGTGGCCTGGTCTGATGAATCGATGAAACCAGGATGGTTTCACTATGGGAAGAAGGCAATGTGATGCTCTGGGCAATGTTCTGCTGGGAAACATTGGGTTTTGCCATTCATGTGGCTGTTACTTTGGCACGTACTCCCTACTTAAGCATTGTTGAGACCATGTACACCCTTTCATGGTAATGGTATTCCCAGATGGCCTCAACAACAAGCTCAAGGTGTTGACTTGACCTTCCGAATTCCCCAGATCTCGATCCAATCACGCATCAGTGGGATGTGGTGGACAACCGGACCGATCCTTGGAGGCCTACCTCACAACTGAGAGGACTGAAAGGATTCGCTGGTGCCAGATACCATAGCACACCTTCAAAAGGTCTAGTGGAGTCCACGCCTCGATGGTCAGGGTTGTTTTGGCAGAAAGAGTTGGACCTACACAATATTGATGTGATGTGAAGAAATCCAATATTTAACTGGCCTCATTGTTGATCTTTAGGTGGATTTACAAAAAAAAGCATTTTGATCAAAAGTGCCTAATATTTGTAACAGCGCACCTTAAGAGCCTTTGTGCGTCCTGCCAACTTCCGAGCATCCTCTGGTCCATGATCACAGAGCTGTTGACAGAATCGTGCTCAACAGTTTGTTTATTTTGGGCCAAAGTGGTTTCACTGAGGACTGGCTCGGGACGTGTTCAGGGCCGCAGCAGAAGCGAGCCTGACACCAGAAACCAGTTGGATTATCTCCGCCGCTGTCGCCAGTCTACAACCTCAGCTTGTCTTAGTTTGTTTGTGGATTGTTTCATTTTTGTTTATGGAGATCATACACCCACATAGTTCTGTGTCTAGTGTAAAAACAGAGCTCAATTTGGTGTGGAGTTTCTCGTTAACCCTCTAGACCCCAGAGCATCCATTTTATATTTCACCACAGAACCTGTCAGCGCCTCAATATCTAAACTATCATCTACAGTAATAGCACCCCTGAACTTTTGCGTCCAACAAAAATATTTCTAAGTGTGTCCAAACAGGTCAAACTGACTAAACCACGCCCAGTCCCCAAACGAAATCCCTCTACAAAGACGAGTTAACAAAGTGGTTAACGTAGGTGAGCTCAACACCAAAAAGACAAGCTGCCACGACCGTCAGGCAGTTCTAGTTTCAATAACGTAGATCTTTGAATTGAAAACTGAGGATTGGTGGGTCGGGAGAGGGGCCACTCCAGTTGTAGTCCTCCAAGTCTCCAAGATGTGGGGATGATCAGTTGGGACCAATTAGGGCAGGGCAACCACACACCTACATTCACCATACATCAAAAACATTCAACTGTCTGTGCAGATGTCCGTCCACCATGATCCCGGTTCTGCTTATCTGAATTCCCCAGATCTCGATCCAATCGAGCATCTGAGGATATGCTGGACAAACAAGCCCGATCCAAGGAGGCCTACCTCGCAGTTTACAGGATTTAAAGGATCTGCTGGTGCCAGATACCACAGCACACCTTGAGAGGTCTAGTGGAGTCCACGCCTTGATGGGTCAGGGCTGTTTTGGTGGCAAAAGTTGAACCTACAAAATATTAGTCAATGATCGGTTGGGACCAATCAGGGCAGAGCAGCCACACCTACATTTGCATACATTAAAAACACTCAACCGTCTCCGTAGATTTCCGTCCACCATGATCCGGGTTCTGCTCGAGGTTTCTGCCTCTTAAAGGAAGTACATCCCCGCCACTGTCACCAAGAGTTTGATAGATGATGTCGAACTCTTCTTACAGGCATTTATTTGAATTATACTGTATAAAGTAGTCCAAAAGCAGTCTCATGTCCTGTGAGCCCATTAACCATGACAGTAATTCCTACTCCTGCCAAGATGATGTGGTGGACCACAGTGTGTGTGTGTGTGTGTGTGTGTGTTTGTGAGTGTGTGTGGAGAGAGAAAGAACATTGGCAAAGTTGGCGAGTACATATTTGCTGAGTGGCTCATATTCAAGCCACAGCACACAGCCCTGTTACTCTGTGATTGATCATCAGAAGCACGGTGCAGAATCAGGATGAGGGAGTCTAATTCAGTCGTCCGGGGACTGAACCTCATTGTGTGAGTGTGTTGATGGAGGGGGGTTGGGGGGTGATGGAAATTTACAGTGCAGTGATTCTCAACGTGTTGTATGTACATGCATATACTGTAAAAAATACTTTTACAGTGAAAAATTTCCATGAAATATGACTGTGTTTTCCTGTATACAGGAAACCTTTCTAAACCTTTATAAGGGACTTTAAAGTAGTATTTTATATTAGAGACTGTTAATTATACAGTAAAACACAGTAATATTTCATGGCATATTTAACACAGGGTTGCTGCTGTGTAAAATTCATCCTGAAGGCAGAGGAATAAAAAAGTAATATTCACAATTTCGAGTTTCATTAGATATGACTGAGAGTTAAATATGTAGATGCTTCACGTCCTGACTGGAGTCTCGGTTCTGACTCCTCACAAGAAAACACCAAGTTTAACACAGCAGGAGTTGAACTTACAGGCGGATGCTGGATGTTGGAGGTGGGACTCTCATTTTGAAATCATAGTTTCTTCATTCAATGTTCCACCTCTGCCATTATATCCATAGAGGCTACCGAGCCTGCTTACATTGCTCACACAGCTCCAGTTCTGGCATGACACCTGCTCTGCTCCCCCAGGCCTGAAAACCTCTTCTTCTTCTTCCCGGTGGTCCAAAACTCCTGTGGTACAAACACTAACACTCCCCTGGTGCTTCTGAGTAACAACATGGGCTAACAGCAGCTACATCTGGCAGCAGTTCCAAAGTTTCCTGATGGACAGTGAAGTAAACTGCTGCCAACTGTAGCTGCCGTTAGCTCAGTTTGTTACTCAGGAGCACCAGGGGAGTGTTAGTGTTTGTACTATAGGAGTTTTGAGGCCCGGGGTGCAGAGAATGGTAATAGGGAGCAGAACCGGTGTCGTGCCAGAACCGGAGCTAGGCGAGTGGGGAATGTGGCTCAGCAGCTTCTATGGACATAATGACAGAGGATGAAAAGACTGAAGAGGACGTTGAAAGAGGAAGCTAAGAAGAGAAAAGGATAGAGACAAGAGCAACCCGGCTAACAAACTGAGCTAACATGAGCTAACAGCAGCTAACAGACTGAGCTAACATGAGCTAACAGCAGCTAACAGACTGAGCTAACATGAGCTAACAGCAGCTACAGCTGTCAGCAGTTTACTTCACTGTCCATCATAAACTCTGTAAATCACAGAGAGTTGAGGCGGAGCAGCCGGAGGACATCAGAGGGAAAACCAGAAAACATGTCCTCCATAAAATATGATCCAGTTTCACCAGAATCAGTGAAATAGTTGCTGCTGTGTGACTTAGTGCCGTAAAGCGTTACGTACTTCTCCCGACCCGGAGCCCAAAGTTACATAGTGTGAGAACAGACGTACGAATGACAGAGACACCTGGTGACAAACCAGTGAGCCAATCCCGCTCACAATTTGCTCCACAATGCTTCAAAACTGGCATCGGTGTGTGCTTTCAAACAGATATTGATAATTCATATCCTGCAGACTGTCAGCCAATAATAAATTACACATAGACGACCATTGTAATATAACAGACAGCTTGCCTGATAAGCTCTGCCGCTCATTTTCATCAGGCCTCTGGTCAGTCTGTGTTCAACTCGACCTCCATGACTTTCCTGCCAGACACGGACACAAAGGCGTGCTAATAATACACCAGAACACACGAGCACACGTTGTCGTTGTCTCGTCTCATCTGGTTTCCATAGCTGAGGCTTGGTTTGTCCTATTCCATGCATCCACCACACATAGTGTTGTTGTCTATCTCACTTCACTTCTCATTATTGGTAACATTCTGTCTTTCTCTCGTTCCCATTAGTGTGTATTTAACAGGGACAATGCACCATACATTAGTTGCAGCAGATATAGAGGTGTGGAGGCTGTCAACAAACATGATATAGATTAAAATGTAAAACAGAAATGGGGATTTATGTGGAAAACTTCTAGATTACACCAAACCCCCAAACTGCTGGAGACAGCGTGAGTATCCAAGATAAGTTTTGTAGTCCATCTTCTGAACTTTGTAGTTTTACCACAGATCATTCGCCATCACATAATGACTAAGGTCTAAGTCTCGTCTTGGACGCAAACCGAACTGCATTCTTACTCGGTCTTGTTTTAGTCTCAGACACAAAAGAGAACTCTGGATTTTATTTGAAGACCACTGCCCTCCTTCACATGCACTGCTAGAAAGTGATTGTCATCCAGACCTCCTGTAATAAAATCTGACTTTCTTAATGTCCAATAGTTCATCTGCAAAACAGCGTCCAAAAGAAAACACACAGCAGTCTGTAAATCCTGCAAAACGCTGACTGACAAGGCTGTTGAGTGGAATATTAGCCACATGTAAGATACCTAAGTATACTATATTCTGTCTGGTCTTGGTCTTGACTCCTCAGCCCCTCAAAGTCTTGGTCTTGACTTGGTCTTGTCCTGCCTTGGTCTTGGTCTCAACTCCTCAACCCCTCAAAATCTTGGTCTTGTCTTGGTCTTGATACACTCTGATCTTGGTCTTGACTTGGTCTCGTCCTGCCTTGGTCTTGGTCTTGACTCCTCAGCCCCTCAAAGTCTTGGTCTCGTCTTGGTCTTGATACACTCTGATCTTGGTCTTGACTTGGTCTCATCCTGCCTTGGTCTTGGTCTCGACTCCCTAACCCCTTAAAGTCTTGGTCTCTTCTTGGTCTTGATACACTCTGACCTTGGTCTTGACTTGGTCTCATCCTGCCTTGGTCTTGGTCTCGACTCCCTAACCCCTTAAAGTCTTGGTCTTGTCTTGGTCTTAATATACTCTGATCTTGGTCTTGACTTGGTCTCGACTCCTTAACCCCTCAAAGTCTTGGTCTTGTCTTGGTCTTGATACACTCTGGTCTTGGTCTTGATACACTCTGGTCTTGGTCTTGCCTTGGTCTTGGTTTAGCTGGTCTTGACTACACGTGCTCTCCATCTCACCGTGATACGACGCAGTCAGTCCATGAATGAAAAATGTTTCTGTGGTCAACGTGCGGAGCGGCCTCCAGCTATTGGCTGATGGAAGCCGTCATCAGAGAGATGAATGAAGACATTAAACAGGACTGAGGGATGACCATGATTGGCTGATAGGACGGGATGGAGGAGGCAGTGAGTTACAGCGCAGAGATCATGTTATCTGCGTCCGCTGCCTAAGTGATCTAATTAAGTCAAACATTTTTCATCGTCAGTCGAGTACGCAGCGAGTTTATTAGCTGAACTCCGCCTGCAGCATCAGTATGTGTGAAGCGTCGACGTGTTGCTGTCGATCAGCTTGCGTCCGTGCATGTTGATGTGATGCTAATAGGCAGGAACAGAGTTTGCCTCCGGGGGCTAAAAACCGAGCTAACAAGAGCTACTCTATAAAGATTATGAGATTAAAGAGGCTTTGAGGCGATCCACTCCCTGAGTGCTTTCACTCTTCTGCCCGGCTCAGCTCAGTCACACATCACTGACCCTCACTGGGCTGAAAAGCCTTCGGCAAAAGGAGGCCGCGTGGTCGATATTCAATGCTGACTGTGTTTAGGAGGGTGCATTCATCACAAACTGTTCGGCATGACACCAATATGACAAATATACATCTACGGTACTATGCTATATGACACACAACACAGTAAGATGATACATTTTATGTATGAACTGTGTTTTACTCCTCAATGCTGAATGCTCAATGACAAGTCTGAAGCCAAATAAAGAGGGACGCCTGGTAAGTATGTTAAATTGTGCATGTGCAAATCATCATCATGCTCATGTATTTATCCTCGCTCTTATGCACTAAGGAGGTTTTTGGGGCCATAAAACGAAGGCCGAGGGCCAGCCCTGCTCTCTAATATAAATGTTTGGAGCAACAATCATCCATCAGATA
This sequence comes from Larimichthys crocea, assembly GCF_000972845.2. Lineage (NCBI taxonomy): Eukaryota > Metazoa > Chordata > Actinopteri > Sciaenidae > Larimichthys > Larimichthys crocea. Next base: position 14,970,803 of record NC_040030.1, read on the forward strand.
AGCCAATAAGAAAGCTTCAAACAAAGCAAGGCTATAATGTAACCTCGTCAAGGTACAGTGTGACGAGGACGTGTTAGTGCAGCAATAAGTACTACTCACATAGAATCAAGGTCCAGTTGTAGAGGGGGATGGATTTATCAAGTCCAGTTGTTGGTAGTGTTGCAGAGGTCGTCCTCTCTGAAGAGCTGGAGGTCTTCAGGAGGTCTGGACTGGCAGGACGTTCCACCATCTGGGAACAACAGATGAGAAAAGTTTGGATCGCCCTGAGCGTACGGGTGGCAGAGCCAGACGTCGTTCTTTGGAGGAGGTCTGTCATGTCTGTATGAGGACGTTCAAGAACCGGAGACTACTTTGTTGTCAGCGTTAGGGATTTGAATTTAATGTGTGCTGCTACAGGTAGTCGTAGAAGTACTCGATGAGCAGCGGCCTTTTGGGTTAATTGAAAACCAGACGGACCGCCACGATCTGGATCACCTGAAAAGGTTTCACTGTGGAGGCTGGGAGGCCCGTCAGGACGGCGGTATCAGGAGTTGAGTAGCATGTTGAGTCAGGTAAAATCAGATTTTTCTGATGTTGTGAAGTGTGAAGCTGCACCACCCGAAGCATCGGTCTTCGATCATGACTCCTAAGCTTGCTCTTTTAACAAAACGTGATTTCCCTTCTTCACATACAGAGACGCTGAGGGCTGAGATAAAATAACTCCACTGTGGGCTGCCATCTGCAACGTGTACACGTCATCAGACGACACAGCTTAATGTAAACCATTATGCGTCGACACTGAAAAGGGCAGCTCTTCTTCGTGAGTGATTCACGGGTAGATTCATTTAATGTTGCATTACTGCCCTTTACTGGGGAGAAAGGCCATTGCCGAGGGTAGAAATGTCACACCGCAGGAAGGAGCGCCTCCGCCGCCACGGGTGGAAATGCTATCATCATGGGAAGAGCTGTTCTTATCAAAGACATTACCGCCACAGACAGACACGTCATCGAGACATCACTGCAACTCAAAGTGCCATCTTAGCGTCTAGAAATGTCACCGCTGGATTGAAGGAAGAACTCCATCACAGCAGGTAACGGTATTCTGTCGGCTGAAGGAACATGATCGGGGTGGGACGCACCCCGCAAGAACATTGTCGGCAGAGGTCAGCTGACGACATCATCGTGTTCCAGTTTTATGTTTTAAGTATCTGGATCTGTTGGAGTCTCTTTGTAAATATTATGTTCTGCTCCGGTCATTACAGTTACATTACAGCCATGGCTCTCTATCCTCCCTCCAGGTTTGGGAGCAACTTGTGGGTTGATGTGGAGACTGTACCGGAGCGTTGCGGTTCAGAGGGAGTCGAGCCAGAAGATAAAGCTCTCGATTTTCTAGTTCATCTACGTTCCAACGCTCACCTGTGGTCACGAGCTTTGGGTCGTGATCGAAAGAACGAGATCAGCCTGGCTAACAGGCTGAGCTAACAGCAGCTACAGTCGGCTGCAGTTTACTTACTCCAAGTCTAGAAGTCGAAGAAATACAGAGCTTCACCTGCAGTGTTACTTTTTCCAGATGGCAACATCAGATGCAGGCTGCAAATTAAAACCCGGGGTAAACGTGGTCACACACAAGTTAAACACACTCAAACAAAGCCGCCTTCACACACACACACACACACACACACACACACACACACACACAGTACAGGAATATTTCTGTGGCAGCAGCTTTTCCGACTAAATCTGAGCTGTAATGTAAACACCAACCAAACACCAACCATAGCACACGTGGATCAGATGGAGGGAGAGCGAACAGTAAGAATGTAACACAGGAAAACACACACACACACACACACACACACACACACACACACACATATATAAAAAGGTCCTTCAGTCTAAATGCGGTTTGTGTAATTTCGTCCATTTGCTGCAGAGCCTCGCCGGACTTGTGTCAACAGAAGGGAAACATCTGTGTCAGTATTTGGTCAGCAGGAATGGGATTCTGAATTACGGGCTGAACTCGGAGTTACTCAGTACAGTAACTCATTTAAGACAACACACACACACACACACACACTAAATGTAAATCCATCACAATTATACACCGCGTGTGTTTAATGGGTGTTCAACATGAGAAACATCTGTGCCACAGTAGCACACACTGTGGAAGAAAGACCAAGTTTAAATAGTAAAACTGTCCACCCAGTGAGAATTAACTCGCACACAGAGAAAACACCCACCCCCACCCACGATCCCTTTCCATCCACCCTGTCATTTGAAGCAGGGATGGTGGAGCGCTTCCAGGTTTTGTATTTATATCTTCAAACTTGAAGACGCCTTGTCATTAGAAGGCCTCCATATAGCAACGAGGGCCGGTTCCACCCGTCACAGCTCCACCGCTCCCACACCCCTTTTCTCTCTCTCTCTCATCGAGGTCTACACCTTCGTGGGGTTGTTTCGGCTAACCGGTGCCAGCTGCAGGGCTCGTCGCTTCTTCATGTTTATATTTAACGAGTGAATCCGACACACAGTTTGCTCTATTATTTTTTTTGCTACTCATTTGCTTATAAATTATCTGCAGCCGCGATGTACAGTAGCAAAACATCTGGGGTGCAATCGTAAATCTACAGCAGCCTCGTTTAAAACGTCTAATTAAAGTCCATTAAGGTCGTCCGTTAACATTCGGAGTAGCTTTAAGATCTTCAAAACTGAATAAGTTTTCCCAAAAGAGTCGGTTTTATACCTTTTATTTATCATTCATAACATCGTGAATCAGCCTTTTTCAAAAGGGGGACACTGGAGTGCAGCGGTAGATTTCTTTGTGGCTTTACTCAAACATTTCAGGCAGCACAGACAGAGCACAAACACGCCACCAGGGGGCCTCCACATATACCCAAGGTGTGTTACCTGTCAGGACGTTACCTGTCAGGAAAGAAGGGAGGGGTAGGGCAGGGGTCCCAAAACTTTTTTCGGTGCGGGCCACATCAACTTGCCTTTCTGTGAAGGGGGTCAGTCTATAACCGGAAATGATATCAGTCCCACCAGGATTTCGCGGCCTGTTTTGAAATAGTTGTGGTCTAAAATCCCTGATGTTGCATGAGGTTTTCAAAAAAAATTGCGGTGAAAGTTGCTTTTTACATTTTTGTTGCGGGAGGAAGTGAAAGTTGCGATAAGTTGCGATTCGACAGTCGCGGAGAGGGCACAGTCCACGGCCCCGGAAAGCAGCGAGGTCCAGGCAGGAGGGCGCTGTAAAGCTCGTGGCCGGAGCCGTGAGGCACCTTCACCCCCGAGCCTTTCCATGCCGACCCAGAGCTGGTCGCGGTGCACTGCCGCGGAGGAAATGCACCCGTGGAAGCCAGCCAGCGCTGGAGAGAGGTCCCACGAGGGGATCCTCCCGCACCGTGTGGCCGTCCCTGACCCACCGAGTCGAATCCCCCGGGCAGACTGCGCGGAAGTTGATTACGAGCAAAATCACGTCGGAATAAACCATTATGTGAGGGGATGAAAATTAGCTAGTACTGTAAATAGTTCGTAAATAAGGTAGATTTTAATTAGAATGCCAAGCTTAATCATTAAGTGTGGATATTTTATAATAGGAAAATGCAATTTTGAAAAATAGGCCATGTTTAGAGGGATTGTTTGGGATCGTTAAGTGGGCCACTCCAATTGTTTAGGCGGGCCGGATGTGGCCCGCGGGCCATAATTTGGAGACCCCTGCTCCAGGGTAATACCAAATATTAACAATCTGAGGATATTACAAGGATGTAAAGGGTTTTATTTTGGTAGTCTAAAAGCTGGAAATGAGTCAGCTCTTTTTGCACTTCCAGTTCCCTCGCCTCGAAGTCAAAGGGTTTGTTGAATAAAGTTTTCATTAGGTACCTTAAATGTGTGACTCCGATATAAAATATGACCTGAGGGTAGGCTGTTAACGAGGAGGCGGTCTAACAGCACCGTGAAGGATATTCATTAAAGAAAGCTGATTAAATCATCATTACTGGAGGTTACATATATCACGTATCAAGAATAAATCACAATCATTTCATGAGAAGAGGTAAAAATATTTTATTCCAACTTTATGGGCAGCAGTGTGTATTATATCTTCCAAACTTTTAGATTTAATCGTTTATTGTCACCGACCAATCACAGTAAAGAACAGACAGAGCATAGTGACGTCCTGGGCGCCGCCACGTTGGATGTACTGATCCACATCTTTGCCCATTTTTTGATTGCTCATGCGTCATTTACATCAGTACAGACTCGCTGCTCGACTAAACCAACGTTGTGTAAGTTGAAAAACATGGATGAGGGAGGAAGGTGCAGTGTGGGTAGGGAGGCGATACAGGGAGAAGAGGGATGGGTTGAGGTCAAGGGGGGCAGGAGGAGGGAGGCTGGGAGGAGTCCCAGTAGTCGAGGGAGGTGGTGGAGGTAAAAATGGTGTGTAATTACTCTCTTACTCTCTTAAATTAGAGGGGAGGACAGTGCAGCCAAGCTCCTGCTGGTGCCTGATGTCTGAATCTCTCCTCCACCGCTTTCCCTTTTATTCCTCCTGCTCGCCTCTCGTCTCCCCGGAGTATCACAGAAACAATATCTGTGTGCGAGCCATGATGCTATGGCAATCTGAACAATCATTTTCATTTATAAACTGCCAAAGCTTTTTAGGTTAGACTTCATTATGCTCCAACTGGCCGCGTGCCAAAGTGATGAGAAGAATCGACAAAGAAAAGAAGGTGTCTTTATAAACAGGATGAGGGATTAGAGTGGCATCCATTTGAATGTGTTGTATTAACAGTGGGATGAAATGTTCTTGGTGAAGGAACAGCGAGGAAATAAAATCTCTCTTCAGGATCAGAGTTTCATGACAAAGTAAGTTCCAAACAACTGCTCAAGCTTCACTGTTAATGTTAAGAAATACCAGCCAACCAACTCGTCATCAGCAGAAAGTAAATCGAAGAATGTAGCAAGTCTCTAAATGTATCAACCAGTCTGCATTTGCTTTTTTGGACTTGTGTCCCCTGGGGTTCCTCTAGGGGACACGGACGGAGTATGGGGTACTAGAGCCTTCTTGCCCCTTCGTAATTTTCACAGATGGGATCTCAAGGTGCAGCCGCATGAGGCGGGTGTCTAGTTTGGGAACCTCAGGATTTCGTCTCTACTCTTTACAGATGATGTTGGTGTCATTGGACCATGATCTCTGGCATGCACTTGCGTCTTTCTGAGGCCATGGAAAACGGTGGGATGCTCCCTCCAGGTTGGGAGTCAAAGAGTAAAAGAGTTCAAGTATCTTGAGGTCTTGTTCATGAGTGACGAGTGTGAGATGGAGTGGCAAGTTGGTGTGGACATTGTACCGGATCGTTGTGGTTTAGATGGAACTGAGCCTGAAGGCAAAGCGCTGGATTTTCCAACCCTCAACTATGATCATGAGCTTTAGTGACCGAAAGAATGAGATTGAGGATACAAGCGGACGAAATGAGCTCCTTATGCAAGTTTTTCCTCCACGTTTGGAAGAAGACGATGAGGCGTGGGAGAGTATGCATGTGGTTGCAATCTGCAACTTCACTGCTAGGTGGCAGTAAATCCCACACCCTGGACCTTTAAATGACTTTTAGCTGATTCTTTTATCCAAAAATGACTTACAATAAGTTCATCCAACCATGACAATATCACCCAAAATGGCGAGAACCAAGTTAAACATCAAGTGAAAAGTTTCAAGTGAAACAATCAGAGATTGAGGGTTTTGTTTTTGTCGGCCAACAGATGAGTTTTCAGTCGAGTTTCTGTTGTTCCACCAGAACAATCAGTCTTGATTTTGTTGGGCGCAGCTGGGTCCACTCATTGTAAGGGAGCGTCGAGGCTGATTGTCTGGGGACTTTGCTTGATCATGTCCTGGGTCGGAGCAGCACGGCTCTTCTCTAACACATCCATATCGAGTTACTCCGATTTGGGGTTGTCTTGGAATGTATGTTTTGCTTTCCAGTGCAGTCTTTAACTGAGCCCTTCCAGTTTTAGACCAGATTTTCAGGCCAAGATATAATTAAAGCTGCAGGTTGCGTCGGAAACATGAAGTCTTCAAGTTGCGGTTTGTATTTTATATTTGTTTATATTTTTAAATGTGTCTGTCAGAATATTTTAGTCGCGCGACAACACGGTGGCGATGGCAGACCACCAGCGTACAAGTCGGTGAAGAGGAAACTCATTTTTATTATTCTCTCTTGGTACAGTGAGTGCTGCTCTCCTCTACCAGACTGGAAATTTTTAGCTACACAAATATTTCTTGAAGGCAGAGCCTCTCAGGAGGGAGACGAAATATTTTATTAGTTAATTAAACTTCAACAGAGCCAAAAGTGTTTCAGTTTGTACACAGGCAGCCTGTCAGACAAACAATCCTTCATTTTGATTCCAGTAAGTCGAGGTTTAAATATATTGTTTTCCTTTATTCAGTGAGTCACAAGTCAATCAAAGAGTCAGAATTAGCTGATGACAATGATCCTCTCTGTGTTTTGTTGGCCAGTTTCAGACCAGAGCTAACGTGATCCATGATACTAACTTATGTATTGTCCAGCTCCGGTTCTGGCACGACAACGGCTCCGCTCCTCCTCGTCAATATTCCCTGTAAACCTCTTCTTCTTCCCGGTGATCTAAAACGTGGGAACGTCAGTGAAGAGTCTCGTCAGGTGTCAAACTGTTTCACCTCATCGATTTGTGTTTCTCCTAACCTGAAGGGTCGATAACGGTGCCTCACACTCTTCTTGTCTCTCTTTATATTTTCCTCAATCAAGACTTCTTCTTCCTTTCTTTCACAAGTGAAGTTTTAAAAGCATTTCCAAGGACACTGGAGGCTCCTTCTTCCGCTCCTCTTAAGCCAAGGAGGTAAGAGGAGCCATAAACTGAATGCATATTGCATGTAAGTGCATGAGAGGTCGTCCATTACTGCATCTGCACAGGTTCTTATGAACATTAAGACGGAGTGTGTGTGTGTGTGTGGGGAAAAACACGTAACTGGTGGCAAAGCTGATAAACAAGAGGAACTGTGGATTGAACGCACAATCTCTGTTTTAGCACCTGCCACACACACACACACACACACACACACACACACACACACACACACACACACACACACACACACACACACACAGTTAATCCAGTGTAGTGATACTATAATCTCATTAACCCCCCACAGCCGCTCTCTTCTGTACCTATCATTGACTTTTTAGTTGTTTATTACATAGAGCCACTAATACTGATGGAGGAGGCGAGTGGATTAATGCTCCTGAGACATGATGTACGTGCCGTAATGTTCATGCTGGAGTCCAATGGGTCGACCCACTGACTCAGATAAGATGCTGGAAAACTCAGCATGTAGCCTGTGTACAGTAAGTCACATAATGTGAGTAAGAAAAATCACAAAAACACATTAAACAGCTACTACAACCAAAGCATCAACATCCGTGGATGTGAAGTGAAGTCAAAAACTGCAGTTCCTCTAACGTCCACTTGAGGCTGGCTCCAGAAGTGAGTCAGTCTCCCACGTCCAAATTACATTACATTACATTACATTGCATTTAGCAGACGCTTTTATCCAAAGCGACTTCCAGAGGAAGACATAAGCTGAGAAAGGTGTAAAGGAGCACAGAGTAGTTGTTAGTTTTGTTAGGCAGGGAAGCATTCTCGAAACAGAAAGGTTTTTACAAGTTTTTTAAAGGTCGAAAGGGATGTTGCTGTTCTAGTAGCCGTTGGTAGGTCATTCCACCATTTGGGGACAACTTCACAGCAGAAATAAAGATCGTTTAATTCGCAATCTATCACACTCAACCACGATGGGTGGCTGCTTGTCTCAGCTCCACCCCGTCTCATTCCCATCTCCAAATTTGGATTTGCTCAGCAACCAACCCCAAATCCAAAGATTGCTTGACAGTCTATGTTATCTCCGAGTGCGTTCACATGGACTTTAGCGTAGGGTGTTTACCTCCATGCTATGAAATGAAGTCAAAGTGGAAGTGCCAAAAAACTCTGACTCACTTCTGGAGCCAGCCTCAAGTGGACGTTAGTCTCCATAAGTCCCCATGTCCAAATGTCCAACTTCACAGCAGAAATAAACATGTTTACAGCCTGGTACAAAAAACAGTTTTGGTCTCTGTAGCTAATTTCCCCGTTCATGACAACTGTACTGAGGGTGAATTTATATACAACTCACCTGTTCACATTATATTAAGGCTTAAAGTTATGCAGGATTAAGAGAGAGGACGCTTTGATTGACAGGTGGGTGCCACCCACGAGCCACATCTTTACTGATTTTTTAATTCGCCAGGAGGTGGCAGAGGCGGAGGTGATCGGACGTCACAGAGCCGAGGCGGAGGTGATCGGACGTCACAGAGCCATGTCCATGGTTGGTGCAGGAAGTCACCAGGGCATTAAAATGGTTGTTTGTTGACTTTACTTTTTACTTTAATTTTACCATCCACATCTCTGACTGCAACACACACACACACACACACACACACACACACACACACACATAAATATCTGTAGTGAGCTTGGCGTTGTTCCCCAAATCAGAATGAGCAGCACAATTGGTGCCACGCTTCGGATTAGCATACAGACAATGCTTCGTTTCTGGCATTTGCACAGCTCTGTTTAGTCAGTTCAGTCTCTCCCAGCGTGGTGAAAGGCAGCCGCAATCATCCACTGGTTTCTGATTCATTAATAAAGAGATAATTCATTAATGAGGCTATTTTTTTTTAAACATTTAAAATGCTAAAAAGGTATCGAGGATCAAGGGTGACATCATGGACACGACGTCCATGTTTTATGCTGTCTATGATTCCCAAAAAGTTTGTATGCTGTGTAAAACAAATGAAATTAGACAAATGCTTTTTCAAACAATATGCAATAAAATTTAGCACAAAATAATATTTCATGTTCAAACTTTCTTTTGTAAATTAGATGCCGTGTTTGGATCCTTCCATGGGTAAACAGATCTATGCAACTATCTTCTTTTATTTCCATTAATTGTTTTGTATCAAATGTAGAAATGTGAGACAGAGAGAAGGCTCAAAGACTCCAAACTCAGTAGTCCTGCCAGTAAACAGCACACGGCTCAGTCTGCCTGTCATACTTTATCCCGGTTCACCCTTAAATGCAAGATTACCAGCCCGTGAACAGACTTAATAGAGTAATAAAGTCTATACTTGGTGAGTCAGTGTGTGGACTGCGCTCGCTTGTGATTTAAGCTGATAAGCCTGTTTTTTTTTTGTTTTTTTTAAACATGATGCAGCTTTAAGGAGGCCGGGCAGCTCATCGCAGCGTCGGCTGATGTCAGTCATTCCTGGTAATCATCTGTACTTGATACCGGCAGCGAGTGATAATAGCCCCGTGCATCAGATGGACTCAGTAATGTGACCATTCCATATTTATAATGTAGTGATGATGCTCAAAGGTGAAGCTGTATCATCATGATGGGATCATGCCTCAGAGGACGAGACAGGATGGACTTCCTGGCACTTTGTGCTGCAAATGCAACATCAGTGATCGTGCAGTTCAACAGAAGAAGTGCTGGTTTGGCCTTTTAGCCTCAGCTCCTACAGCAACCACCCTCTTCTTTTTTTATTTTTTTACTGGACCTGAGACCTCCCTGTGCCGAGTTAACATTTCACATCTGCAGAAAGTGCTGCAGCTTCCTTTTCTAGCAGTGAGGAAAAACAAACAGCACCTGTGGAGGAGGAAACTATAAAGAAGAGCTGGAGAACATGCTGATGTTCAGCAGGTATAATGTTTACTGACTAGTCCAACAGCAAGACGCTCATCTCGGCGTCTGTCTTTCACCAACGACTAAAAGTTATCTTATGCCCAGCTCCGGTTCTGGCACGACACCAGCTCCAGCCTGTAAACCTCCTCTTGTTCCCGGTGATCCAAAACGCCTGCAGTACTAACAGCAGCTACAGTTTACTTCACTGTCCATCCTAAACTCTGTAAATCACAGAGAGTTGAGGCGGAGCAGCCGGAGGACATCAGAGGGAAAACCAGAAAACATTTCCTCCATAAAATATGATCCAGTTTCACCAGAATCAGTGAAATAGTTGCTGCTGTGTGACTTAGTGCCGTAAAGCGTTACGTACTTCTCCCGACCCGGAGCCCAAAGTTACATAGAGTGAGAACAGACGTACGAATGACAGAGACACAGTTCAGCTGATCACAGGTCAGTGTGGGTCAACAGGAGTTAACAGATGTTAGTTTATGAGTGTTGCTTTAATACATTTAATGTTTCAGAGAGGGGGATGTGGATTTGTCCCTGAAGTGATGTCACAGAGACAGTATGAAGAAAAAAATGAGGAGCTACATCTATCTGACTTTTAACTGCATGTTCATCACCTTTAAACTGAGTTCAGATGTTTCTGATTGTTTCTGTCTGCCCTGTGACTGATCTGTTCATTTCTTAGAAGAAAGAGGCATGATGAAAGAGGAAGATTCAAAAAGGTAGAAACGATGACTGAAGGTTACCAAAATGTTACAGTAACCCAGCATGTTATTACAGAACATGGAGATCCTCCCCGAACAGAAACATGAAATCAGGCTGACCGCATACACAGCAAAGAGTACACCATTAAGTTCTGGGTCCTGCCAGCCGCCTGGTGTTCGGCTTCTTTAAATCTGCAGGGCAGCAGGTCTGTCATTATGAGCAGAGCTTTGGGTGTGTCTGAGAGGCAGCCAGCCAGAAACTGGAAACCAGGCCACAGCAGCAGAAACATCTGTCCTCCTTCACATCCGTGTGAGCTCACACCACCCCCTACTGGGTACAACCAGTACTACTACAAACCGCTCAGTGCATGTTTTCTGCTGTTTGTGTGTTTGGATCCAGTCAAACTGGATCTTTATTTTGCAACCAGGTGATACCAAACACACAAGACCCAGAATGAACCGGACAAACTACAAAATATGTTTGATGATGCTGATCTCCAGAGGGACGCAAACAAACGCTGGACTACACTGCACGACACAAACCAACTGGAATAAAGTCAAACTATTCTACGACACTCAAGCTAAGGTGACTTAAAGCACACAGTAAAGGCTGCACTGCTGCTGCTGCTCAGTCCGAGTGATGAGAACAAACTTAAATCAAATACGTCTGGGAGAAACTGGGGTTGGCTTCTTTAAAAGTATTTTTGTTGGAAAATAAAAGAAGCAAACGCCACCAGGGGGCCTCACATGAACCTTTTCCTGACAGGTAACACACACCTTGATCCCCTAGAGCTCCCTCTAGGGCCATACCAAATATTAACAATGTCAGGACACTACAGCAACTTTACAAGAAACATTTTAACAAACCTTGCAGTGTCAAAGTAAAATCATACACCTGTTTCTAAACTGGAACATCATCCCAGTAATATCTCTTGAACTCACCTGTTTCTTTCTTATGTTGATGTATTTAATCATTCCCAGACTTAGTCCCTCACCAACATGGAACGTCTACAAAAAAAACAATTCATGCAACAAATGATGAGCTAAACAATTTCTTCATCATGCTTTCAAACATTTAAAAATGGAGCCTACCCAATCAACTCCAAACAGAGGCAGGCCTCAGCTGCTCCTCCCAGGTGTGTCTCAGTGCAGGAAGAAAGGCCCAGGTGAGCTTCCCCCGCCCTTCTTGTAGACTCCACCCCATTTGCCTGGCATCAGGGCTGGACTTCCTGTTACCCTCCCTTTCACATTAAGACTAACTGAGTGACCTGCTGGAAGTAACAAGCCGCTCCTGACACCTTGTGGTCAACAACAATCTACTTAATCATCACACCCCCCTTTGTTTGAGGTTGAATACTGTAGCAGTAGAAGCACATAATATCTGTTAACCTACTTATAATTCATTTGTGCATAAGATTTCAAAGACCTTTTCAGTATGTATGTATTAAACATTAACGTCCATCGTCCCTGCAGATCGAGAGAGAGTTTTCCGTAAAGGGATGATGTGCCCTGCATCTTCAACCATACCCATGCCTGACTAGGATATCCTCTGAACGAGACAGACAGAGACAGAGAAGACCACTTCCACAGAAGAGGAGCCTGAATAGCTGAAAGCTCGGCCTCAATCTACTTTGGAAACTAAAGGGAACCACAAGGAACCAGCGTCCTGAGAGCGCAGTGTTCTAAGACGGGTAGTTCTTGTCAGAATACAATGCAGCATCATAACTGTTGATATTATTCGACAGATGGATGCTTCTTCACTGAAGTTCTTTGCTCGCGTCTCAGCTTGCTAGTTTTTCGCTTGGTGTGAAATGCTCACTGCTGCCCATTGCTCAGGGTAGATACACGCTCTCTTATGAAGTTTGACCTACGAGTGTCTGAATCAGAGCTGACGGCATTGGAATAGAAATAGAAATACGACCCTTAAATCATCTCTTCATGCGAGGTTAAAGATAAGTGTGATACCAACAGTGGTTTTATCTGAATGTCGGTGTTGTGCCACTTTAGTACACCATGTACTTCCTTGTCTCAATTCAAGCACGGCTGTCGATCACTGACAGTGTAAACACACTTATGTACTCAAAATATCTCAGTTAGCATTCCAGCTCAGCTGGTGAACCTTGTAAACATTCCCCTCTGAACGAAAGCATGGCTGCAACAACACGATGAATATGTTTTTTATTGGAAAGTTTAAAGTTTTTATTGAATAATTTGGTGATTATTGGTTTACAGCTTTATTCCATTCAAACATTTGTTACAACATGCGATATACAACAACAGTACAATGATCGCTTGCATAGATATATGGTAATCTTTGAGCTGGACCTACTCTGTCTCTGTTAATTTGCATGTGGCTAACATGAGAATTGCCAATTACAACAATTAGCACAGCTTCAGATCAGAAGTTGGCCTTGTAGGCCAGCAGATAACCGTCGTTGTACATGTAGATCTGTTTGTTGACGGGGTTGTAGCTCAGACTGGCCACTCCTTTAGCTACCTTCTCCATCGGCAGTGCTAGTGAGTCGTCGTGTTTGCCTGTCGCTGTGTCGAAGGCGTAGAACACCTCCTCGCGGTATTCGTCCACGTAACGAGTGGCATACATCACGCCGCACGCCATGAAGGCATTGCTCACCGCCTTCTTGAACAGCCTCGTCTCCCACGTCTGAGTGACGTTGAGCGTCTCAGTGTCGTTGTCCCAAAGTAGCCGGCTCACCACTATATTACCGTGGTTACCCATGGTGGCATAGATGGCCCACAGGCCGCTCTCATCTGCCTCCACATCCACATCACTATAGGCACGGCAATCAAAGTAACAATACGGGAACTTGTTGTGGAAACCCACGCCGGTGCCTGGAAGCGTCACCCTTTCAACCCTACGGGTTTTCAGGTCATAGCGGCAGACGTTTGGAGCGTTGTAGCAGTGATAATACAGCGCTTCACCATAGAGAACTGCACTTGGACCCTCGATGCTGTTGGCGTGAGTGTGGGATGAAACAATGGTGAAGTCCTCGTACTTTGCAGAGGCCATGAAGTCTTCATAGTTTTGGTATACACGCAGAGTGTTGCTCGAGACGGGGCTGTTGAGCAAAGGCTGGACCCAGTAGCTGTTCTTCTGCCACTCACTGTCCATCTGGGCCTGTTGGCCCCATGACCCGGAGGTGTAGCTCTTACCGTACGAACTGATCTTAGTCATGACAGGATCGCTAATACTGGTGATCAAGCCCTTGAGGCAGTGCCTGTTCCGGCCTGGAAACAGAGAGAAGAGAAGGGTCTAAAGATCGAGTAATGTACAAAACAGTCTAGAGCAAAGACTGTTTCTCAAAAAGTTTCTTAAACTTTTAGGCTCTAAGTGTGACAGGGTCAGTTTTATTGAACACTGCATGCCTTGTTTTCTTAACTTTGGGAATGGGAGAATTTAAACAGTGGCTCTTGACTCCTGATCTGCACTTCTCTTTATAATATTTCCCATGTCTCTTTTTACTACACTCTAAGAAAAACTGGTTCTTGATAAGTGTAAGAATCCACAAGAACCCTGTTTTGCTGTTTAAGGTTTTTTGGGGGATCTAAATGCAAAAAATTGCACAGTTGCAGAACTTTTGATGCTTTAAAGAATCTTTTTATGTTGGATGATCAGAATACTGAATACACAGAAGGGTTTTTTAAGTCGAACTTTGGAACACTGCGATCTAGTTTTGATAAAAACTGACAGTTTGAACATTTTTTTTGTGAACCTATAGTACATATGCACTGTAAAAAAACAACAACAATAAACCCCCCAAACAAAACAAACAAAAAAATAACTCAAAATAGTATGTTGTACAAAACTCTGTAAAATTATGGACATTTTCTGTAAAGTAACAACCAAACAGTTTTTTTTGAATATCATGCAATTAATAACATTAGTTATACAATATATAATATTAATAATATATATATAGAGGAAGGTACCATAGCTTGAGAAGCAGTAGTCTAGAGTATTACCCTCTTTCGTTGGAGATGGGGTGTGTTGAGCCGCATTTTGTAATAAACGTCCAAAATGTAATAACTTTTTTATTTCATTTTGTAATAAACTGCCCCAACGCATTTTGTAATAAATTTTGCCGCATTATGTAATAAGTTATTACATTTTGACAAGATTATTACACAATGCACTTGCAACTTTTTTATTTTCTAGGAAATGTAATAACATGGTGCATAACAATTCTAAAGCATAGTTTATTTGTTTGTTAATTGTATTTTACTTTAAAGTATTTGTAAAAGCTAGGCCTATTATTAGTATCACTGTATTAGCCTAGTAGCAGTACTTAGCAATTACTATCAGTACACTATTCAAAGGTTGCATTAACAGAGAATATTATGTGAATTGCAGATTTTTTGCATTTGGTAATAATCTTGTCAAAATGTAATAACTTATTACATAATGCGGCAAAATTATTACAAAATGCGTTGGGGCAGTTTATTACAAAATGCGGGCCTCAAAAGGGTGAGACTTGATTTTAGCTATATGGATTAAATCTTTTACATTTTTTAACCCGATTTCATCTTGAATAAGTCCCCAAAAAATCTTCAAAACAAGGCAGAAAGGATGCATGGAAGGGTGTTGAATGTCAAATTCTGGGGCTACATTTTTTTTAAAGACAGTTTCCACCATATAACCATCTTGGTCATACAATATGTGTTATTCAGTTATCAATTGCATTTTCTTTATATATCTATTATATATCTCTATTATATATTCTTATTTAAATACAGTAATACACTCTTTACCTCTGTAGGGTTTGGGGATCGACTTGCAGGACTCGGCGGGGTTCTTCAGGTAGCGAAGTTCTCTTTGATAGTCTTCAGGTTAATGGTGTCTGACATTTTCATCCTGTCCACATCTGTATGCAGTTTACCCACCTAACCACACACACACACACAACACACACACCCACATGCAACACAGTTGCAGTTGTATGCGAGGTTAACATAAATTTCCACCAAAATTTACCTTCAGAACATTTTAAATAACTCATGTTATCGTAATTTATTCTACTCAATTTCAGTTTGATTTCTTTCTTTCATATCTGCTTTACGCTCATGTTACTCATGTAGGAATACAGTAATTTGCATGTTCGGCTGTACCTCTCTGGAGAGTTTCCGGGTTTGGGCGTTGTTTAGCTGGCTGTGGATGGCACCAACGTTTGTCTCCAGCTGACTGAGCTCTTCGACCAGCAGGCGCAGTGGCAAAGATGAGTACAGGCCTCGCTCATGCAGGTACTGGTGAGGCTCCAGCCTGGCCGTCAGGTTTGAACCAGAGCCTGCATCTCAGGGAGACGCTGGCTGGACAAGTTCACCTGAAAGGACATTTGAAATGGTCTCAGTTTCATTGGGGACTGTACCTTCACAAACAATTGCCAGTTAAGTGAAGAGTCCTGATATTACAGTTCACAGTTGCTGAATCACATATAAATGCATGGTTCAAGTATCCATAACCACTGCAAAATGATGCCGGTTGACTTTATTTCTCACCTGCTCTATCAGAGAATCCAAAGATACTTCACAGGACTGGACCTTCTGCAGCACAGCCTCGTACTTCACAGCCGGGAACGACCACAGGTTTGAATCCACCGCGCACTCACACAAGTCATCCTTCTTCTTGCCTGTAACCCGCCGAGTCTGACCGTCAGCCTGCAGTCACATATGTAAAACACTGATTTAAAAGGATTGTAAAAGAAGAAAAAATAAAGACTTGTTTTCATTTTAAACTCTAAAAGTAGGACATGAAGTGTAACTCACTGACGGCAGCAGCAGTAGGAGCAGCAGCAGCATGTTTAGAGCTGGAGAGATGAACCGTGGACCGACGAGGACAGAAGCTGTTTGTACTGAAATCACCAGCCCTCCTCTTCTCTTTTCACTTCAAATCAATCACAACAAACACGTTTTGCTGACTTGCGTCTCGTCACCAATGAGTCAGTAAAGAAACTTAAAAACACTCGTGTGGATGTGAAACTCATCAAACAGCATTTATGGTCATCCCACAGGTTTTGCTTATTTCCCTCCTACTTCTCTCAGTGGTTATTATTTCCCTTTGTGATATCCTCTGCATGCTTTACACATTGTTATAATGCAGTAATGTATTTCATTATTTAAGCAGAATAGTAAAAATAATTCTGCACTCCTGAATGTATCACAGAGTCACTTTGAGTCATAATATTAAAGATGTCATGGAAAAGGATGTTTTAATTGTCAATTTATTTATTTATTAAGTGCCACAGATACTCTACTTCAAACATAGCTTCACTAGTTAAAGCTAACATTTTATGATTCGGCTACTCACGTCAAAAAGTCTTTGTTCAAATCTCAGGATAATAACAGGAAAAAGAAATACTACAACTACTATTAAATCATACTGAACTGATGAATACCAGTTTACCGCTACTTGTTAGTATCTTCTAAAAAGACCAGAAGTCTGTTTCATGAAGCAGGATCAGTAGGTTATCTGGATAGCCTGTTTTGAGTCCATCAGAGGGACAGCACATGTTAGAGGTTTTGGAGATAAAGTCCGAGATGGTTCGGACATGTCCAGAGGAGAGATAGTGAATATGTTGGTAGAAGGATGCTGAGTTTTGAACTGCCAGACAGGAGAAGGCCTAGAGGAAGACCAAAGAGGAGGTTTATGGATGCAGTGAAGAGGACATGAAGGTTGGTGTGAGAGAAGAGGATGCAGAAGACAGGGTTAGATGGAGGTGACTGATTCACTGTGGCGACTCCTGAAGGGAAAAGCTGAAAGGAGAAGAAGAAGAAGAGATATTGAATAACAAGAAAATTTCAGCATTACAGATACGGGCCTCTGTCAGATGTGATGCTGTTGGCTGAACCAGGACACTCTGTGATGCACTTTGGCTGGTTAAATATGTTTTATATGAGTGGATCATGAATTTCTGTAACAAATTATTAATAATCCAACAGTTGTTATGACGTTATGACGTCTACAACATTTCAGGGCAATTTTGACCAAAGTGGCCGAACCAACAGTTGGAGTGACGCCTCTACCATCATGGCTACAAATGATAAATTAAACAACTAATTGAATCAATTTCCAAAACTTCCAATGTTTGACTTTCTTTCATATGTTGCTGAAGACTTTTGCTGTGTGGTACTGTACAGTCTGCAGTCATTTGTGGTACTGTTAAAAGACCTTATGCAAACGCTGTAGTTACTCAACAACATAATGCACATATAACAGAATTAAAAAGCAAATTTAGATGGTTTCTGCTCAAGTATGCAACTTCTTTTGTCACTTTCTCTTCCTGAATCTTGTAACCACATCAGCACAGATACAGTATTTGCATGTCTGCAAACTCACAAACTAAAATAAAAGCAGCTATTAGTCACGTCCTCCACATTTGGATCTCCTTCCTATGGACTGATTGCAGCTTCATGGCCTGAAGGAACAAGAACCTCCATCTCTCTGAATGAACAGTACAAACAACACGAATTCATCTCAGGCTGAGATATGAACTCGTATCCGAGGGCAGCATTTGTTTCTGATGATGTACTGCATATATAACGTATATAAAAATATGTAACGAATGTTCAGGCTTCAACAAAAGTCTTTTCCTTTTTTGGAAAAAGTCATATATACTTTTCATTCCTGTTTTAAGCATCACTCTATATCATTACAGTACAAAATACCAACGCTTCTTAAACGTCCACTTGGTGCTGACTCCAGAAG
This sequence comes from Larimichthys crocea, assembly GCF_000972845.2. Classification (NCBI taxonomy): domain Eukaryota; kingdom Metazoa; phylum Chordata; class Actinopteri; family Sciaenidae; genus Larimichthys; species Larimichthys crocea. The sequence goes on from NC_040030.1 coordinate 14,988,954, forward strand.
TGAGAGCAGCTATTCTTCTACTGCCAGTCCGCCCTGTTTCTACAGTATCCCAGATCAGACATACCAAACACTGGTTCTAGACAGATTTTGCATTTACACCACAGATTTTCCTTCATGCTTGGAAGAGGAGGCCGAGGCCAACCGCTGAAAAAAAAAAGATAAAAAAGAATAACCAGGTGAGAGAGCGTGAGGATATTTCCATCCTTATAAACTTGAAGATGGCGCTTCATGAGAATGTGTCAGGCCGGACTCAAAACAGGACTCAGGCGCAGAGGTGTCAATGATCTTTTTTACTGAAATAACAAAAAACCCTCGACTGAGTGATGCTATGAAAATCAGGCCTAAACTAGGAAAAACAAAAATCACTCCAACGGAGGAAAAACTCTAAACTACTTTATGAAAAAAGGTTATCAAAATCAAAATCACTCACCAAGAGGGAAAGCAGGCTGCAAAACATTAACTGAAAGCGCTCCGAAGGAGGCTGAAAAACACTACACTATGAAACCAAAAGGCTAGACTAAGAATTCACAACAGAAAATCACTCAATCGAGGAATATAAACAAAAGAACACTCGAGCAACAATGCTATGACTATGAACGGACAAGGAAACAAGGCTTTGGCGATCGATCTAATGACGAAACACTTCGGCACAGGACAAAGGGAGACGCAGACAATATATACACAGGGTACCGGGGACACATGAGGAAGAACAAGTGACCTGAAACGAGAGGACAGGTAAATATCAAAATAAAACAGGAAATGACGAGACAGAACAAAAACCCAACTTGACAGAATGAGGTGAAGCAGCAGACTTCGAAGACAGCGAAGCTGCACGACAGAGGACGAAGTCAGTCTCCATAAGTCCCCATGTTCAAAACTTCACAGCAGAAATAAACATGTTTACAGCCTGGTACAAAAAACAGTTTTGGTCTCTGTAGCTAATTTCCCCGTTCATGACAACTGTACTGAGGGTGAATTTATATACAACTCACCTGTTCACATTATATTAAGGCTTAAAGTTATGCAGGATTAAGAGCGTGGACGCTTTGACTGACAGGTAGGAGCTGTTACAGATGGTAAAAGTATTTTTTTTCCGATAAGTGAGAAGTGTTCTCCAAATTTGACTTAAGTAATATCTATTAATATTTTGGGATGTTTCTGCTGTCCTGCGGCAGTCTCGACCACAAGGAGGAACTGAACAAATTATGAAAGGAACATGGCAAACCGCATGCACGCACACACATCACGCGCACACAAAACACAGACATACAAATTAGTAGGAGTGTTCACAGGTTGGAAGCTGCTGCAGTCATATTCACACTGTGTTCAGGGACTGTTTCATTTAGCTCTGCTCTCTGATCCACCATGAAGCTGAACGTGATCGTTACTCTGTGTGCTCTGTTCAGCCTCACACGACAGGTAAGAAAACACTGGGGATATACTGATTATTAAACCACTTTTATCAACTTAAATTTAATCATCAATCATCCTATACTGCCCATTTTAAATGTAGATATATTTACATTTGATATTTACTATTTGTTTTTTAACATTTAACATTTGATATTCTTGACTTCAGGCACCTCCACGTGATGAGTGTGTGTGTAAGTTGATTAATTCACAGAAGGCATTCCCTCATGACAAACTCAGCACAGTGGAGGTCAATGCAACAAAATGCACCGACAACATCACCCCACAGAAGGTAACTCGTCGTGTTATTTACTGAACCAGAACGTAAAAACCTTGGCAGCTGTAAAACTGAATAAAAACAGATGTTAAAGGAGTCCTGAGTGACTCTCCAGACTCTCTCTGCAGACTCTGGAGCTGGAGAGTCTGCTGCTGGGTTTGGAGCGTCGTCTGCCCCAGCTGCAGGAAAATGTGTCGATGCTGGAGATGGAGGATGACGGAGATCTCTATGCAGTCCTCAGCCTGCAGGTGTTGGAGAACGAACTGATGGAGATCAAGCAGCTCATCGACAGGCTCAACGGCTCCACCCTGGGACACCAGCGGCTGACTACTGACACCAATAAACAGGTAAATTCTCACACAAGCACCAACACAGACAACATTCATAGAAGGCAGAAGGCTGTAGACAACTCTCACATATGCAGTTGTACTCAAGGGGAAGTACAGTTTGTGTCCCGTCGCTCGTGCTCGAGTAAGCATGAACCTAAAAACTGACATAACTGAAATGAACATTCACTAACGTTACTGTCTGTCATGCTCCTATATTTTGTCTGGACCATTGGCTCCATGATACTAACGAGTCTGCTGCTTGCAAATAAGTAAAAAATTTAAAAATTAATAATTAATAATTAATTAATTAATTAAATTTGATTGATTTAGAAGAAGTATAACATAAGTCATCTCATGATATAATATTTACGGAGAATTTTCCCACCATGAGCAAGTATTTTCTTTAAAAATTTACGGAGAATTTTCCCACCATGAGCAAGTATTTTCTTTAAAAAGCAGAAACCTTGAGTAGAACCTCATGGTGGACGGACATCTGACACCAATACATCAATAATAATGGCCAACCTTATTATTATTAATAATAATTCTTCTGCTGTCCCTCAGCTGCAGGACCTGAGAGCAGAGATGGTGCAGCTGGAGACCTACGACACCATGCAGGTGGTGAAGGGACATCAAGACAACCATCGTCTGAAGAAAGACCTGGACCAGTGCAGGAATACATTTTTCCCCACCATCCAACCCACTCAGCATCCACATGGTATGTCCCAAAGCCTCACTACTCAGCAGACTGTAGGAAGATTTTCTTCTACTATTTAACTTGGACTACTAGAAACCACCAAATAGATACGTTAGGAAATAATTGTCAATGAGTGGACACCATGCTGAACCAGCTGAACTTTATCCCCCCCTTTAAGGTTCCTGTCCCCACGGTCAGTTTCAGAACATTACCGGGCCGAGGGTGTACACAGCAGGAGAGTACTCTGGGTCCTACAAGTATGGAGCCTGGGGTCGAGATCCCAAACCAGAGGTGGGGAAGGAGAACTGGTATTGGCGGGTAATGTTGACCTCGAGCGACAAATACGCCAACTACGTCCGACTCTACTCCAGCCTGAGCGCTCTCATTGTTGGGGTGAGCAACCCAGGTAAATTGCTCGTATGTGTGACACCTACTTCTTATGAATAAGAGCACAGAAAGAGGAATTTCTGACAAACAAAAGAAGCGTCATTAACTCTTGTGCAATCTTCCAGCCATTGTCCTGTCTTGAATATAACCCAACTTTGATCTGCTCATCCTGTTCATTGATTCTGCAGGCAACACTCCGTTGGCAGACCTATCTATCATATATAAAATTTATCCACCATTTCTTTCTGCCCCCCCAAAGTGATGGCAAAAAACTGAAAATCAATATCAGACTACCAATGTTTCCTCTTGTTCTTCTTTCAGGTAATGTCATGATCCACTCCTCTAACCCGACCACCAACACCATCCAGGGTCCAAATGTCGTGCTCTATGAAGGGGCCCTGTACTACAACTGTTACAACAAGGATGCTGTTTGTCGATTCAACCTCACCACCCAAACTGTTACCACTGTACAACTACCCAAAGACACCAGGTTCGCTGCACGCATCCATAAAAATTGATGTTTCTGATGCCAGAATGAATGCTAAGTTTCTACAAAACATGACAAAAATCATGAAATCTTTTATATTTGAATGTAAATATTGAAAACTAAGATACTGATAAATGGTTTTCCGAAGTATTTTTCAAAATGAAATGTCACCCCTGTGCTCTGTTTTTCCAGGTTCAATTCAAAGGGTAACTTCTGCCACCTTGATGAATGCTACCCGTACACCGACCTAGACCTGGCAACAGATGAGTCAGGTGTGTGGGTGATCTATACTACCAAGCAGGACTTTGGCAACCTGGTGCTGTCCAAAGTGGAGGAGGGTGTCCCGCCAACACTTAACCAAACCTGGCGAACCTCGGTCTACAAGCAGGGGGTGACCAACACCTTCATGGCATGCGGCGTGCTCTACGCAACACGGTACGTCAGCAAAGACATGGAGGAGATCTTCTACTCGTTTGACACCGCGACAGGCGCAGAAAGGTTCAACCTTGGCATCTTCATCAAAAAGATGACTCCGAACATTTATTTCCTGAACTACAGCCCTGTGGACCAGATGCTACATGCCTACTGTGACGCCTACATGGTCACCTATAAGGTTTTGTTTTCGTAAATGCATCATCGTGACAACATTTTTGAGAAAAGCTTGTGAAATTACCTGTAGTAACATGGTAAATTCACCATAATATGCATTTACATTCTAATAATCATTAGTTAGAAAACAGAATCATGTCATACTCTCAATTTAATAAATGAAAACATTACGTACAGTCACTTCTACTTTGCTGTTCTTTAAACCAATGTCAATGAAAGTCAACACTCCCTAGAGATGCTTCACTTTAAGAGCCTAACAGGGCAGAGGTTGTTTCCTCTGAGTTTATTTAAACATCTGTAAGAAGTGTATCTTAACACCTGCTACAACTTGACAATACCATCAGGAACACCATCGCTGAAGCTGTGACGCAGATTATATCTTCTTAATGCACAGTGAGTCACTAACTAATAAAGGGAAGTTATTTAACACATTGCATGCAGACAAACACCTGAATTAAACATTGCATTTAAAGGCTGCAGTCTGTTTTGGTGGTCATTGGGTATTTTGTGCAAAGTGGTCACTTTCTGTTCCTGAATCTTCAAACCATCTTCGGCACAGATACTGTATGTGCATCTCTGCCAACCCGCAACGAAAAAAAAAGGTATTAGTCACATCATTTGTACCACATTTGGATTTCCATCCCATCATTTAGACACATTCACATCACGTTAAGATATGAACTTGTTTGAGGACAACAACTGTTTCTGATGCCTAAAAACTGTTAAAACTGTGAATGCATGTTTGATACATTAGGTTTTTTAGGTATTGCTATATATGATGTTTTGTATAACTTCACATGCTTTGCACAATACATACATGTACATACACTCAAAACTCAAACTTCATTTATTAATATAGAACCTTTAATGCAAACAGGCATACAATAATAAAATGTTATAAATAAAGTTTATAAACTAGTGTATAAAGAGGACCAATTCAACATAAACTAAAAACTGCAATAATAAAATGTAAGAAATGTAATAATAAACCAGAAAACTGCATATCCTGCGGAAAAATGGATGCCTTCTTCTGAAACGCCTGATTCAAAAATGTGAAATGAGCTGAAAAACAGTAGAATAGCATAATAAAGCGTAAAAATGTTGAAAAAAAGTAGGGTATTGTAATAAAGTTTAAAGTTTGAGTGAAGTCTGTAGCGGAAAGTATGTACTGTAGAAGTAGACAGATTTGAACTTTGTTCCATTCATTTTAATGTAAACTTTTAACTTGAAAAAACTTTAATATTTCGAAAAGAATAAACGGTATGAATTGGTAAAATACATGCCATAATGTTGCTGAATGAGCTGAACATAGTGATATTTGAATGGTTTCTGTAGCACAAAGTTTGTAGGACTAGTGGAAGTTTAAAGTATGAAGGTTCGTAGAAAGAGTTAGGACAAAGTATGGAGGAGTTAGGTGCCAAAGGACTAATAGTAAAGATTTGAAGAACGATATGCCGGTTCGGCAGGGACAAGAAATATCAGAAAAAATGGACGAGGCTTAAATGATCTGTCTTTAGTTTTTTATATAAATATCTACAGAGATGTAGTCCCTCAGATCCACCAACAGACTGTTCCAGAGGCCACCGTGGATGAAGACGGACTCCCCAGGTGTTTGGAGGTGTACAACTAGGAGTCCAGTTGCAGAGGATCTGAGGGAGATACTGTATTCAGTCATATTCAGACTGTTCAGGGAAGTCCTTTGCTTTGCAGTGCACTCTGGTGGTAAAAATGATCATTGCTGTCTCTTGCTCATGGTTCATCTGTTTCTGAGTTGTAGTTATTGGACCATCGAGTAATTGTACACCCTTTATGCAAGTTTTCATTGGCCAGGGAGGGTATGAAAGATTGTAATCTGAGACGCAAGTACATGTGATGGGCTACAAAACACTGAAACCTTATATTTAATTAAAATAAAAGTGCAGTCTATGGTTTTCCCCAGTCTGTCTCACACCTGCCCATCATCTACAATCAGTGTACCTGCCATCAAACAATCAAGAGTTCTGGACATAACTCTACTTACAGTTTGTTTTTGCGCTACATGACCTGCATAGAACTTTTATTTTGTTCCCATATGTGTCTCCTGCAAAGTCAAACATGAAAAGTTGGTCTGTAATTAATGCAGTTACTACACATATTGGCCAAAGGGAACAAACCATAGAGGAGAGGATCTTCAGATTTGGGGCGACATCAGGATAAATTCACCATTCTCCTTGGTTAAGCTTCAATAAATCTCCTGGACTCCATCCATTGTACTCGCCACTGATGAATAACAATTTGAACTTTTAGAAAAATCTGACAAATAACTCACATTACCATTTGTTATGAAACTGGAGAGGGGGAAACATTCATTTAGAAAGCAGGAACGTTCATTCAAATACACATTCTTGAACAAAGTATTCATCTTTATTCTCTTTATTGTTGATAATCGCATGTCTAGAACATCGACCCCAAGCTGCATTTGAAAGCTCAGTAATTGTGTGATTCATAATCTAAATAGCTGGTCACTGATTTGATAGATTAGTTAACAGATTATTTGATAATCAGAATAGTTGTTAGTTGCTGTCCTACAATACATAGGCTTAGGGGTTTGGGTTAGAGTACAGCTTCAGATCAGAAGTTGGCCTGGTAGGCCAGCAGATAACCGTCGTTGTACATGTAGATCTGCTTGTCGGTGGGGTTGTAGCTCAGACTGGCCACTCCTTTAGCTATCTTCTGCATCGGCAGTGCTAGTGACTCGTCGTGTTTGCCTGTCGCTGTGTCGAAGGCGTAGAACACCTCCTCGCGGTATTCGTCCACGTAACGAGTGGCATACATCACGCCGCACACCATGAAGGCATTGCTCACCGCCTTCTTGAACAGCCTCGTCTCCCACGTCTGAGTGACGTTGAGCGTCTCAGTCTCGCTGTCCCAAAGTAGCCGGCTCACCACTATATTACCGTGGTTACCCACGGTGGCATAGATGGCCCACAGTCCTCTCTCATCTGCCTCCACATCCACATCACTATAGGCACGGCAATCAAAGTAACAATACGGGAACTTGTTGTAGAAACCCACGCCGGTGCCTGGAAGTGTCACCCTTTTAACAGCGTTGGTTTTCAGGTCATAGCGGCAGACGTCTGGACTCTTGTAGCAGTGATAATACAGCGCTTCACCATACAGAACTGCACTTGGACCCTCTACAGTCTTGGCGTCAGTGTATGATGGAGCAACGGTGAAGTCCTGGTGGTTGGCAGAGGCCATAAAGTCTTCGTAGGTTTGATATACACGCAGGTCATAGCCCCAGATGTGGCTGCTGTATAGAGTCTGCAACCAGTAGCTGTTCTTCTGCCCCTCGCTGTTCATCATAGCCTGTTTGCCCCATGACCCGGAGATGTAGGTCTTACCATGCGGAGTGATTTTAGTTGTTACAGGATCGCTAATGCTGGTGATCAGACCCTTGAGGCAGACCTTGTCCTGGCCTGGAAACAGACAGAAGTGTCAGTTTTTTACCCTTGTTGTCTTTAACTTAATATATCATGTTGTTATGACCTGGCTCTCAAAGGGAAAAAGGGAAGTAACATGAACCGAGGTATAAACAAAGCTATTTATTGAACAATACGATGATGATGGTGGCCACGCCTCCGTCAGCTGGGGCCAATTAGGATCTGGCAACCACACACCTGTTTTTAAAGATTGGTCCCTCCGTTTTTTTGTCCAAAGATTTGCCAATAATTTGATTGTTCAGTTGTTTGACTGACAAATGAGGCTCATTCTTGCGATTTGTCATCCCAAGTTTTACAGTGTAATCCCATTGTGGTCAATATGTTCAGCTGTACTCGAGTATTTGTTCTGATTACATTACTTATGAGAGCCAATCATCAACAAGGTCAACAACACACGATGAAGCAGCGAGCTATCAGAACACACATATACATGTCTACACTACCAACAGTGGACTATGGTGACACAGTCACCTAGTGGTGACTAGTGTGATTTCGCAAAAATAAAACTATAATATAAATTTTACTTTCAAGGTATTTTACCATATTAATACTGCAAATGTGCCTCTAAAGAAACAGGGCAATTAAACTTGAACTTTTTCAATATTTATAATAATAATTATGGCCATTTTTTAATTAAGAATAAATAATGTTGTCCCTGTAATTCAGAAGGGTAATCAAGGACTGTGCTACACGCAGACTCTTACCTTTGAAGTCTGTCGGGATCGACTTGCAGGACTCGGCGCTGTTCTTCAGGTAGCGAAGTTTCTCTTTCACAGTCTTCATGTTGAATCTGTCGGACCTCTCCATCCTGTCTACATCTGTACGCAGTTTACGCACCTAACACACACACACACATTTGTATACAAATGAATAACATATGCACATAGTGTCCCATTAAATCTGACTTAAAAACATTTCAAACAATTCTGTTTTGTTTCTTCTTGTTACATTTATTCTGTTCAAATTTCAGTTCCAGCCTCTCACTTTTCTTTCAATCATTTTAGCGTCCCTGCATGTTCGGCTGTACCTCTCTGGAGAGTTTCTGTGTTTGGGCGTTGTTTAGCTGGCTGTGGATGGCACCAACGTTTGTCTCCAGCTGACTGAGCTCTTCGACCAGCTCGCGCAGTGGCAAAGATGCGTACAGGCCCAGGTTGTTCAAGTACTGATGAGGCTCCAGCCGAGCTGTCAGGTTGTTAACCAGAGTCTGCATGTCAGGGAGACGCTGGCTGGACAAGTTCACCTGAAAGGACACACAGACAGAAACTCCTGTTTGTTGATGACTGATCATGTCTTCAGGTTTCCAGGGTCAAGTTCATTAAGAACCTTGCGTTTCTCTCAGCCGCCTTGCCCTCGTTACATTCCTGCAATCTCATAATTTGCTTTCTTTCAAAATTTTGTAGTGTTTGACGGTAATATGTGTTTTTATTTATTTATTATTTAACTTCAAAAGGTATCGCACCACGATATTGTGAGGTGAATTCAGTCTAAAATGTAACTTTGCCTGTAACACTGACATCTAGTGTACTGCAGTTAAAATTCAAAATACTGGAGAGTCATCTAGAGTCGTCTTCTACGTCTGTGCTTCAAAATAATGATGGAAAGAAGTTTAACTCAATAGAATAAACATTGCACACAACAGTTTAGTAGATCATGTGGTAGTGGGTCGTATTTTTGGCAACTTTTGAGAAAAAAACCCCAGCAAAATTAAAGGTTGCCTTAAAGGTTATAAGTTGCCGTGACCCGTCAGTCCTCGCCACGGACTCTACGGCTCACAAAGCAGCCTTCTTCTCTGGCAGTAAGAGCCGAGTGGGTCCCACCGTTTACTGATGATGACTTTATAACTTCCCACATGTCGTGTCTTTCGAAAAATTTCAAGGGGAAATAAATGATGAATTTATGCATGGAGAAGTGGCCACGGCCTGGCCAGTCTTCCCGTACCGACACTACGGTGCACTCTGTCCCATAAAACAGCCTCCGGCCGGTGAGAGCTGCATGGGGACGGTAACTTTTACAATAGTCTTTTCACAGCAACGTCCATAAGACTAAAAAGACAGAGACGATTTTTTACAGAGGAAATCAGGTGGAAAAATCACCGACATGTTACCATGTATATTTCCGATTAAGTGATTTTCTTCCATTGCTATAATACGTTTCATACCTGGCAGCCCGGAGCGCCGACATGGGAAGAGCATTGTTGTCAAGAAGCTCGTATTTCTATTGAGCATGTTTCCTTAATCTCTAAAGACACAGCATGGTCATTTTATGATTTAATACAGGAAATATCTGACATATTGTTACTTTGAACTATTGATTATTCCTGATAGCTCGAATTTGAGTCCAATCACTTTCCTTAATCTGTTAATGTTGATGAAGTTGGTTACTTTTTGAGCCTTATCAGTTATCATTATATACTTTAAATACTTTTGTATGTTGCTACACCAACACTTGCCTACACAAATTAATATTTCTAACCCGTTTTCATATTTCAGTATCACTGTGTTTATCACTGTGAAATGCTGCTGCAGTTTCTCACCTGTTCCTGCAGAGAGTTCAGAGATACTTCACAGGACTGGACCTTCTGCAGCACAGCCTCGTACTTCACAGCCGGGAACGACCACAGGTTTGGATCCACCGCGCACTCACACGAGTCATCCTTCTTCTCGCCTGTAACCCGCTGAGTCTGACCATCAGCCTGCAGTCACATATGTAAAACACTGATGTTGTATACGGACAGGATAGTAAAAGAACAACAAGAAGAGAACAAAGCCTCTGATGTCGTTACATTTTGTATCTTCTTTCATCCTTAAACTCTAAAAGTAGGACATGAAGTGTAACTCACTGATGGCAGCAGCAGTAGGAGCAGCAGCAGCATGTTTAGAGCTGGAGAGATGAACCGTGGACCGACGAGGACAGAAGCTGTTTGTACTGAAATCACCAGCCCTCCTCTTCTCTTTTCACTTCAAATCAATCACAACACGTTTTGCTGACTCGTTTCTTGACACCGATCACTCCCAAAAACTTTCACAACATCCCATATTTTTCCAACCTTCCACCAGCGGTTACCATTTCCCCTTTTTTAAATAACCTTTCCAGTGTTTCCTGTTTGAAAAGTGTTTGCAAGACCTGATGTTTGCAATTATGTTTCGAAAACATTCATAAATACAGGAGCTGAGCTTGCAATTACTCTTTCTTTATTTTATAATTTATTATATATATTATATTATATTATATTATATATATTAGATTACTTTATTTATCCCTCAGGGGACGTTTCACTGAAAAAAAAGTGTAATATACACAGAATTAAAGTAGAAAGGGCAAAAACAACAAAAACAGACAGAAGTATCTCATAATCTACACAATAAACAAAAAAACAATCTTCTTGTTATCTCTAGATTTTCTTCATCCACATGCGAGCAGTTATTTTAAATGTTCTTATTAATAAATGTAAATAAAGGATGCTTTGTTTGCAAAGGCAGTTTCGTTGACTTTAACAGCACCTGGCTGTCAGTGTGCACCTTGATTGATAAAAAATTCAGATCCATCGGCATCATTTTTTTTTTTTTTTTTTTCTTTAGTGACAAAAGATTTTATAAATGACCTCGAGTCATCTCAAGAAAACAGAACCGGCTGTTGGATTTTGTGTACTCAGTGCTAAGTGATCACTTGCTGTTCCTGAAAGTTGTTATCGCACTGTCAGTGCAGATTTTACACGCATCAATCACGCCATCACTTCCACATTCAGAACTCCATCACACCATCCCGTCACATGCCGGCAACCTGAGGGACCAACAACCTCGAAAGACCGTCTGCTTTGAACAAACAAGCAATGGAAGAAACATTTATCTCAGGTTGAGATGTGAGGTGCCGTCAGAGGAGTCAGATTACTTTCAAATGCAGTCAGTTACTGAACGCAAATGATATCGTAATCTTTATATCAGTATCACAATCTACTGGATTACCTCAAAATCAAACACTGGAAATATTACATCTCATACTGATCCTGATTACATCGAACCCCAACTCTGTCAGCATGCGTGCTGGCTGGCGTCTAATTTTGAAATATATGTAATGTAATCAGAACAAATACTCGAGTACTGCTGAACATATTTGGAGGCAAAACACAAAAACACCAATATATATATGTAAAGTTGCTGTATTCACACTGATAATAATCCAATAATATATATTAAACACACCTTTTTAAAATTGCTTTTAATGTTTAATCTCTAATGTGTTTTTAGTGTACTGTCTTATATTGTTTTTGATGACTTAATGTTCTTCTCTGTAAAGTGTCTTTGAGTACCCTGAAAAGCGTTTTCAAATAAAATGTATTATTATTATTATTATTTTCAGATGGGGAGGTAGTTAAAGAAGCAATGATGCTAATTGCTAAAACTGTACTTGAAGACGAGAAATATGGAACTGACATGATCTCCAATCTCTCCGATGTTCAACTGGGGGCAGCTACGATGGTAAGAAGAGCATCTGCTTGTCCGGGAACTTAGCCGACCAGCTGGACCA